>NW_025321003.1:0-75418 GCF_019176455.1 Solea senegalensis | reverse complement strand
TGAGATTATTATATATTATATAGTGTACTTTGATTATGTTTTCACACTCTGACACTCAGTCACATCACCATGCACTCTCACACTGTCCTTGTGGAATCTCTTAATAGCGTTGAGTTTAATAACAACACAGTGGGCGTACAAATCACAGTGTCTTCTCTTTGTGGCTCTCATGAGCCGGCCTTTCCCCCTCTCTCAGCTCCCCGTTACTCTGCTTTCCATGTTCCTGAGACTCAGACAAAGAGCTGCCCTCAGCATGATATCTCCTCTGCTGTCAAACTGGCTACAGACTCCTTCTCCCCTGCAGGGACTCCCCGGCCCCCAAAAACACACAACTAACAGTCTGTCTCCTCAGATCTCACTGCCCTCATTTTCACTCGTACCAACCCTCCTTCGTCTCCTCCACTCTCTCTTAATCGCAAACGTATGCTGCAGCGCTGAGCTCAAAGCGTCCAGAGATTTTACAGGAAGGACGGACAGTGTCACAGCATCACTGACAGGACCTCCACACTCAGGACACCCACCAGGAGCTCTTGCCTGGACAGTTTAGTTGACCGCATGGGGGCCAGTCAAGTGGAAAAAGAAAGTCCAACTCCCACGTTTGAGACCTCTGACTTAACCACTCTCCAGTCCAGTAGGTGGCAGTAACGCACCGTGAAGTGGTTTGCAAACTGCGAATAAGATCCACAACCCACAGAAGAAGAAATCAAAGAACAATTATATAGCCATTCTTCTACGAGGTGGCCCAGAGCTCTCACTCTCCGTTTAATGACCTTTACCCCAAATGTCACAATTAAAGGCCCAGAAACAACAACATTGAGTTATATCGCATACATCTGAAGAGAGAAAAGCTTAATTGCTCTTCTCCACTTCAGGACGGACTCATGGATGATCTGTCGGACATATTGAGGATTTGAAGATGGTTCTGTTTGTTTTCTAATCCGTTCCAGTTGTTTTGCTCATTTAAATATTTCCAACGTCACATCAGCAAACATGCATTCACATTCATATGGGTTAGGTTTGTTCTCTCATCACAAACAAAACACAGTCCAAAAAAAATAAAATAAAAAAAGCCACAATATTGTTGGACCAAAGTTCTGTTGCTGACGTGAAAGACCTCGTTGACTGGTTACAGATTTTGTCATGAACATAAGAAAACAGAAATTCACAGAAACAGAACTTTCCAACACAATCTTTTTCTTCTTTTGTTCTTCAATTGTTCTATAAACATGTCATTTATTCAACTGTAAATGCTGAAGTACATATGACAGGCCTGTATGTGGCGCTGCCACAGAAATACAAAGAAAGTGGAGAAGAAGATGGAGAGGTGGAGCTAAAGTACAGGAGTACACAAGTACAGTCAGCTTACTTCCTTGTTGTACTGTTAGGATGGTGGGCGGCGCCAATCGCTTAAGCCTCATTACCGCCTCCAACAGAGTGTTGATAAGTAACTGTGTAAAATACTATATTATTAAAATATACAGTACAGCAGAGACGATCTCCGCCAACGTCAGGTTTTTTCTCTCTCGCTGTTACGTGTACTTGGACTAAGGCTGATGACGTTTCACAAGTACCGGAGTACGCAAGTACAGAGAAGTACAGTATGTATATTGACAAACAGACACAATTAAGGGTTAGAGAGGTGGAGCTTAATGATCTTAAAACTGCGTTTCACGACACAGAAGTAGATTTATTTCAGGTTTCTCACGTGTTTTTTCTGTTTTCTCCGGCAGTACGAACAAGTCACCTCCCAATGCTTACTTGGTAAAATAGGCGGAGCGAGAACATCTCCCAGGTATGAGGACCGGTATGCACATTGTTTTGATTGTATACACAGAACAACACAAAGACGGCACATCTCAAGATGTTTCCATTTTCCATTTCATGTCTCCAAACACTGTCGTTTCTGTGTGGATAAAAAAAGGCCATTACGATGTAAAACCTCTGCAAATTCTCCTGAACTCCTTTCTGTTTGTGTGCTTAAAAAAAAATAAAAGCCATCTGCTGTGAGAGAGGTCTTAAATCACAGCCTCTCACATCCTCCTCATCATCATATTCATTACACGAGAGAAAAGACGGCCAAAAATACTAACTTCCAGCTGCTGTGTTTTCAGAGCAGCTGTGCACAGCAGAGTCTGGCAGGTTCGCTTTCAAGTAATTTCTTCTCATTTCATTTGAATATTGATTCATATCTTTTCATGCAGCCATGTGTGTGTGTGTGTGTGTGTGTGTGTGTGTGTGCGTGTGTGTGTGTGTGTGTGTGTGTGTGTGTGTCGAGCAGGGTTTGTCTTTCTGGAAATAATTGACAGAACAAAGTCGCTCACCCTTCTTCTTGTCCTGCGAGCGGGATCTGGGAGAGCTTCGAGAGGTTCTTGGCGTACTCCTCTTCTATCTTTATCCTGAGAGGGAAGTTTAAGAGTTTCATTAGCCTTTATGCAGCGCTGACTGTTTCCATGTGTTGTGCAACCCGGTGATGTACATGAATGAGCATGAAGAAGAAGAAGAAGAAGAAAGGGGGAAATGGTTTGTTTAATGAGAGAAGTGTATGGTTTTCATGGCGACCCGCAGAAGAAGAAGAAAAGCCACACAGCTGATGAGAAAGCTGATACCTCTCTCGAATGAACTCGGCCATCTCTTTCTGCATCTGTTTCCCCTTCAGCTGTTTCTGCAGCAGAACCTCGAACCCTGTGATGCAAGCGTTGCCCTGGAGATCCTTCTTATCGGCCTGCGAGAGAGAAACATGACATCGCACCTTAACTGACGAGTGTAGTCAAATAAATCCACAGAGCTGCTGCTGCGACGTTACATAAGGTTTGCATTCACTCTGCACTTTATCTCATCTGATAATCAGCTCAACAAACTCGGCTGTAGCCGCTGCACGCGCTGGGTTTTTACCGCACTGATGCTCCTGTTTGAGAGGGAGGACGTTTAGCCGAGAAACTAAAAATCTAACGACAACGACCTCTTAGAGTCTGGTCTGGTCAAGAGGGGGCAAATAAAAACGACGATATATCACAATAATGATATTTGTGATAGAATTATATGGAACGAGGGAGATTTTACTGTAAAAATGTTGTGATGCAAAATGAATCTATAATTCACCTGTCAACGATCTGCACATGGAGGGGGGGGGAGGGCAAGTGGCCACTGTTAGCTAAATCAGTGGCAACACATCTGCGAAGTGTACGACGCTAATGTGAAACAAGTACGTTGGAAATCCGAGTTCAGGACGAGTCATGACCTCAGAGTTCTCAGAGTTCATCATCAGCATAGCTTGGTGTAACAGTCCACTTCCTGTCAGCCATTTTAGTTTGTAGTTTTCTGGGTTTCCCTCCATGTTTCCCTCTCACCTCCCCTCCCTCCTTCCTTCCTTCCTTCCTTGATTGTTCCCAGGTGTGTGTGTGTGTGTGTGTAGTATTTAAACCCTTTCTACCAGAGAACAGAGAGAGTTTTCCTGTCAACAAACTTTCTTGTGTTTCTGTATGTTTTGGATTTGTTCACTACTTTTCCAGCATTTTTGTGGATGATTGCTTTGAAGATCCCGTTGCCTGTAGATTTTTTGAACTCCTAAGACCTATGAGACTCACCCTGGCTACAGCTTTAAAGTTCCAGTATGTAAGAACTAGTGACATCTAATGGATAAAGGACTATTCCATCCACACCTCCCTTTCACAAGCACACCAGGAAGCGACTATGGCCTTCATGGACCAGAAGGGACGTCCTTCTTCTCTGTTTTCATGGTAAGTTTCTGTTTCAAAACACAAAACCTACTAAAGTCCAGGCTGCCGTAGCAACATGGCAACACAAGATGACGGCCTCCACAAAGCACAACCCCTTTCCTAAAGTATTTGGGTTTATTTCAAAGCAATTATACACTCTTACAAATGAATTCATGGGACTTCAGTGTTCAGGCTTACAAACAGTTTTTTCCTTGTGATGTTTGAAATATCAACTCGGAGGAAATAAAATGAGGGTGTGGGTCTGTGGAACGGCTGCACAGAGGGATTAAAAGTATGTACTTTCACTTTTTGAACTAGAGTAATATTTGGTATGGAGATAAAAGTATTTTCTTGGTTTTTGTTTTATAAAATCCCACGCTGATGGGTAATTAAGTAAGTTAATTCAAGTTTGGGCAAAATGAGCTTGAGCTTGACAAACTAAATAGGTAGTAATAGGAGTGCTTTCTCCAGGTTCCCCAGGGTGGACGGGAACCTTGTCTGGACCAGATCTTCTCGTGATGATTACAGGGTTCTTGTTTACGTGATGTTACAGAAAACGATTACTGTCGTGATCTGGTTCCTTCCGTGCGAACAGAAGCCACAGCTTGGAGCTCTGACCGGTCGACACGGTTCATAAAAAGGAAAAACTGACTTGTTGGGTTTCAACTTTCCTGTACGTACCACACCTGGTAGAGAGTATTACCCTGCAGTGGTGTGTGTGTGTGTGAGCATCAGAGAGCAGCTGCCAGACATGATGTAACGTATTATCCTTCTACTTCGCCGTGTGTTAGATCTCATGAACGTCCACGCTGGTTCTCAGAATGTCTGAGATAAATATGTCGTGTTTAAAAAAGAAGATGAAACAGATTTGGTCGAGTTTTTTTCTTCACATGGATTTATCTTCTTTTACTTTTCCTGTGTTTGGTCTGTAAACCGGTTCTTTCTCCCCTCCCTGCCTGCGTTTTGAGTCGCTCATCATCAAGTACGATCTGTGGACGCTTGGTTAAGTCGCGGTGGAATTTACCCAGAAGAAGTCGCAGTAGCTCCACTCGTCTGGTTTCAGTAGCTGCTGCTCGTGCAGAGACACGGGCGACGGGAACGTCACGCAGTTGATCTGAGACACAGAGAAAAAGAGAGTTTAATGGAGTCGTTTACAGAATCACAACAGACTTGTAGAGCAAGTGTCTATGAACGCACACACACACACACACACAGAGGCACCTCGTCTCCATTGAAAACAGATTCAAGATTCTTTTACTGTCATGTACTCTGTACTATGAGGGTTAGAAATGTAGAGAATAAAGTCATGTAGAGAAAGTATATGTACAAAATGGTATATGATACATAAGTGGGTCTCCAAAAGTAGCTGGTGCTAGCTTTAAGGCAGCTAAATGAGAATAATAATAACAAGATATGATATTGACCATATTGACGTACATTCATACTAGAGGTCGATTTAAATGGTTTTTCTATGGCTGATGCCAATGCCCAATAATCAATGATAAATGTTAATTGTTTTTTTTGGCTCATAATTTAACTTCATTTTTCCCTCCATCAGATAAAATATAACTGTTTATTTCACAACACTAATCGTCCGTTTCTCCAATCTACATTTAATGCCTGTCTGCACTGCAGTGCATGAAATGTTTTTAAAATAAAAAATGTATACATTAAATATTTAACACATGAAACAGGTCATGAAAAAACTAAAACTGTTTAGTACTTTTTGGATAGTCAATACAGTTTTAGAGATTTACATATATCAAGGCCAATAACGACTGGATTATTTAACCCAACCCAATATTTGCTCAATCCATCATTTATTCTTGAGGACAATGAGCCTAAATCTGGTTTCAGACTACAGGATTTAAATCATAATCTGTATCAGTCTGGGAAAGGTTGGAAAATCTGTTTAAAGAGAGACATAATCTCTGTCAATAATGTTCTGGAGTAATCCCAATTTCAAATTATATATATTGAATAGATATTTTTGATTTGAATTGGTTTCATTAGATTTTTTTTTGATGCCCGTGAAGATCGGAAGGCATCGGAAAGATTTGACGACAAAACAACCTTGGTACAAATCATGGTTCCAGATCCCTGTTTGAACCCAGCTTTAGTTAAACCACTGCCACCACTTTTCTAAACCATTACCAAGAACTTTAAAAGATTCTTAATGTTAAAATGAAGTGATTTACCTGGTGGGACTTGCTTATAATGTGGTAATTCTGGTGATTTTTAGTCTGAGCTCTCATCTCAAGATACAGAGAACAACACCAAAGACCTCCATCTCCAATCTACCCGACATTGTTCAATCACCTTCCTCTAAGGCCTCACCCATTTTGGGATCTAACTCTTTCAAAACCTGTTCTCTGGCCCAAAACAATCAGCAGAATAGATTCCCAAAGACACCACTTATTAATCTCAGCGTAATTAATTGTCTCCTTGTTTCCTCCACTGATGTTGAATCTGCTGCTGCAGGGACTTCCTGCTGTGAACTGGGTGGTTCTGTGCTCAGAGACTCTACAGCTCCATTTTCCACATTTTGGTACAAAAACCATCTAACGCATGAAAACACGTCTGGTTCTTGTCAGCAGTGCGAGTGAACACAGGCACAGTTAAATGACTCTGCTGTAGACGCAGCTTTTTATCAGCTCCAAACACGACACGTAGGTGATGATACTTATTTTTAACTCCGATAACGCCCAGGTGCTTATTTTGGTCTAACAGAGTTGAAAACTTGTGGTGCTGTTTTCGTCTTTTAACTGGAAGAAAAGGTAGAATTCAACTGAAATGTGATTAGATTTATAAAAATATGACATTATGAAGCTGTCTAAGCTGCCAATTTAAAGACATAAACAAACAAAAACAAGGCATCAAACAAGAAAAGAATAGAAAACAAACAGAGAGACATGTTTCGACGATAAAGAGAGACAGACAGACACCAGGTCCCGGGCAAACAAAGGGACCTTTGTCTTCTCTCGCATACTTTCCAATTAACCTCGGGAGGTAAACAGCCTGCAGTGAGGATGTTTCTATTTAAAACACGTCTGCAGCAGCAGCAGAGAAGCTCAGTCCAACGCCAAACCCCCGACTTTCAGAGCAAATCGACAAATACGGCTTCACTGATGACTTTTCCAGATCCAATATTTAGATTCAAACTGCAGGAAGATGACAAAAAAAGGCCTCTAATTCAACTTCATCTTGGCTTATGAGGTGTATCATTTATTTAAGGGACTGGCCTCGTTTTCAGTAACAGAGACTAAGACGTCCGCGCTGAAGTTCAGAGGTTTTAAAGTGACCTCTGCTTCCTCTGGTAAAGACGAGGACGACGCTAACTCCTAACACTCTCCAGTGAGCAGCTGAGTGTGTTTGCTTTCACGCCCACACGTCGCTGCCAGCAATGACCTTTAGTGACCTCACGAGTTGACCATGCTCCTTTCAAACACAGATTATCCATTCTTAGACTAAATACTGTTGGATATTCCATGATTTTAGATGGTTTTTAGTTTTCAAAACATCTCAAACTAGGTCCCTAATGTGTTTGGCAAGTTCCCTCAAGTGTACACTATTATACTCCATTTCCATTGGTTAAAAAAACAGATCTCAATCTCAAATGACCAAGGGGCCTCTGAGTGTCTAATCTGGTCAGTGAAGTGGGGGAAAAAACTCAAGCAAAGGGTGGAAGACATGACCTTAAAATGATATCCCAACATGTGTGTATATATATATATATATATATATATATATATATATATATATATATATATACACACACACATGTTGGGATATCATTTTTTCACATGTATTTAGAATGCAAATGAATATGTAAAATATAACTCATGACTGGACCACTTAAAAGAGGTTAGCAGGCTGCATATGGCCCTTGAGCCACGAGTTTGAGACCTTTTGTTTTAGAGCCATGTTTCAAAAACTGCTAAAAAATAAATTGAAGCATTAAAGCTTCATTGTCAATAGAAAGGTGTTTGAGAGAAAAAGGACCTTTGCAAAGACTGAGAAACCATCTCTATCTAAATATAGTATCAGTTAATCTGGAAACAAGCTCCTCTCTCGTCGTCTCACTCTTTCATCTTTCCTTCTGCTTATCAAAAGCATCACCCTGGTTGCCATGGAAGCCGAGACACCCCCCCCCACGGTCTCATGAAGCTTGTATAGTGAGAAAACACAAGATGTTAGGAAAATAAAAGTGTGACACAAATTCATAACATCACAGCAGCAGCAGCTCAGCTGATTCAGACTCAGTCAACAAACAGGATGCGACGACCTGAGTGACAAGAGAAATGATGTGGTTGATAGAGACGATGATGTCACTGTGACTCCGTGTCCTAGCAACCGCAAAACAAGCACCAAACAAGTTCGTCTCCACGCACAATGAAGTCAAGCTACTTGACTGGGGCAACACTTGAGTGGACGACTGTCTTGTCCCAGTGTACAGTCCACCTCCACAACCCTAGGTGGCGATATGACTCACTTTCAATATGTTATTTGTATTTTCTTTGACCAGTCCAAAACAACTTTAGCTTGTAGCTAACTGGCGCATGGCTAGTTGTCATATTACATTAGAGACCAAAACAGCTTTAGCCCACGGCTAATTGACCTATTATTTCAGAGATCACAACATCTTTAGCTTGTCTCTAATTGGCACATGGCTAGTTGACCTATTACTTTAGCTTGTGGCTAGTTGACCTATAACTTCAGAGACCAAAACGGCTTTAGCTTGTGGTTAGTTGGCGCATAGCTAGTTGAAGATGACAGACCAAAACAACTTTACCTCATGGCTAGTTGAACAATTTCAGACCAAAACAACTTTAGCTTGTGGCTACCTAGAGGTCTTGTTTGGGTCCAGCTGAACGTAGTAGTAATTATGGAACATTCCAACTGTAGTCAGAATTTCCATGTTCTGAGTCGGACGTTTAAACTGGAATGCCCAGATTTCCAACTCCCAGCAAACGCACAAACCCTAACATAGGCTAAGGGTTAGGGATGCTACATCATGCAAAATACTATGAAGAGTGTTGTTATCACTAACAATGGCTAACAACGTCTACCTCCAGATACGTTTGCATGCATGTTGGTGACGTCAATCCCATTACAGACGTCGGAAGTAAATGGAACAGATTAAACCAAATTACCATTAAACTGCCAACTGCATTATATGGGTGTGTTAGCAATTTCTTGTTTTCATTTTTCCCACAAGCCTGGTTTTAGTCAGACTAACACGATAATTAGACTTTTTCGTCATGTAAATGTAATGAGGAACACGCCTTAACATTTCAGTGACTGTTATGTTCGGATGTTCAACAGCAAAACAAAACAAAATGTGTTTTTTATGACCTAGGATGGATGAATATCTGGGAGAAATAGATGCTACCAGACCATTCTGGACGTTCCCCTCTCGGGTTCCTGTTCAGAGGTGAGGGGAGTTCACACGTAGTTCAGTGAAACGTTCCACTGAGTCGCTCCACTCACCGTGACTGTCGTCTCTTTGCTCTGTTTCCTGGTGGGCGACGACGATGTCGGGCTCTGCGGGGACAAGAAGGACACGCCGTCAAAACCTCTGCCGTCTGTATTTGACATGATGCATTCAGCACATGCACACACACACACTGTCACACAGAGTTGTTTTCCTGACGAGTGCTGTCGTCTGTCTGCTGTTCTCGCTGCGCTGGCTGCTGCTGCTGCTGTGTGTGTGTGTGTGTGTGTGTGTGTGTGTGTGTTACAGCTGCAGCTAACAATAACCTTCAACAACTGCCAGTCTCTAATCTGATTTCCTTTTATTTTGTTATTATGATTGGTTTGGTCCATAAAATGTCAGCAAATGAAGTAAAATGTTCTTTCCCAAACGTAAAAGTGATGACGTTATTTTTGTCGTCCACCAACCAAACCGAAGTAGCTAAAAGCAGCCTGACATTATTTTACTTGGAGGAACAATACAGATTAGCACTGCGGCAGAAGTCGCTAAGGTTTGGCCAGAAAGTCGCTGGATATGTCGGTTGTCGCTTTTTAGAAATAAATGAGTTACTAGGGTGGTCGGAAAAGTCGCTAAATGAATACGCTACTGGTTACTCCTACGACCTTAACACAGAATTCCCGACTTCTGGCTACAACTGCAACCAACTTGCTTCTGTAGGAGCAACAAGTCCTCAAACTGAATCGTAAATTTGGGTCATTTTGTTCCAACGACACATTTAAGGTACCGGATTGCTTTAATTTATGCTACCACTAGGGGGCGCTTGTTTTGAAAGCGTAAATATAGGTCGTAATTCCTGCCTACGACCTACAGTTTATGTACGAGAACAGTCTGTAGGAGTGTAAGATACAGTAAAGCAGGGAAATGAATGATTATAATTATAATTTCGACAGCGTGGATAAATGGTGGGTGGATCACAGCTGCCTGCTTAATTAAGATCAAGAGAGCAGATAGTGTAGGAGGGATTAATCTGCCATCAGCCTCTCCATTAATAATGAAGAGAGGAGGGAAGGCTAATCTGAAATGTTGAAAGACCTTGTCTTCTCGTGTAACGTCTCATTTCTCTTAAAGACTCTAGAGAGACGCTGTTGAAGAGGTTGTTGTTGTTGTTGTTGTTGTTGTTGCTGCTGCACAGTTTTATGAGTTAATTTAAGTTGATGTTGAAAAATCATTACCTTGTTACCTTGTGACGTTAAAGCTGCGCTAATCAACCTTTTAATACAAAACAATGAATAACGACACTGTACGTCGTATTAAAGAGGCTGTTTACACATTGAGAAATGTCACCCATGAGCTTTAGCCTTTTCTGATTGACCTATTACATCAATCTTTAGCTAAACTGTAGCTGGTAGCTAGTTGTTAGCATGTAAAGTTCCATGCATTAAGTTCAAAAACATTACATATTTGAAGCTAACAGTGCATAAATTCAGTCTCCCTATCAGTCCATAAATGTTAGTCTGGATTTTGCTTCTTTCAGCCAAGGTTTATGCTTTTTTAATAAAATATTACGAGTGTATGTTATGAACTTACCTGTGGCTCTGTACTGCTTTTTCTAACCAGGCTGTTGTGTGAATGATCCAGATGATGTAAGGGACTTCCACCCGAGTGAAATCCATTCACTGGTGACACGAATGAGAAATAAAGGGTGAGGAAAAATATCATTATCTTTTAACAGTTTAGTGCAGATCCATGAGTAGTTTGTGTGGAGAATCACATTATACACTATTTACACATCTATTTAAGTGCATTCAAATGAAACTCATGGACCAGGTTTAGAAAATTGTTTTGAAATTGTCTTTGAAAGTCTATTTGGAAACTTTTCCTCACATAAATTAATGTTTATACACTGGAAAATCGCCAAAAATGTTGCAACTCATGAACATGAACTACTGAACATAAAATAAGGGGGTGTTGAAATTGTCTAATCTCATAAAAATAGTAAAAAACGAAGGCACAAACTTGTAAACAGTAAAATATAAATATGACATCCAAACTGTAATTTTCCCAGCAGTAGTTTGTTTATTTATTTGTTTATAGGGGGAAATATTCACATTTAAGAAGCTAAAAACGTCAGAGAAACTTCTTTAAAAGTTAATCTAGTAATGGATTATTAATCTATTGCTGCCTTCCACTCACACAAACACAAGCGTTGTGTTTGTCAGTTTGTCTCCTTTAAGGAACAACAGAGAAACAGAAGGCCAAAAAATAAAGTTAGTCACAGGAAGTGTGTGAGTGTGTGTGTGTGTGTGTGTGAGTGTATGTGTTTGTATGAGTGGCTGCTTTGTGCCACAATGAATGTTCGAGAGAATCCACGGCCTGTAGGGCACGGACTACTTGAGTTAAAGTTGAAGTTGGTGGAGAGTTCAGATGGAGGAGCTAAAGTACCTGCTGGCAGTGAGTTCTTGTGTCGGATGGAGGTTTTGGGGGTTCCGGGAACGCTGGACGGTCTCTCCCATGTCGTCTCTGATGAGGGAAGGGAAAAAAATGACAACATTAGGATACAAAATTTCTAACTGTCAAAACTGCCAGATTCCATCTATGGGTTGCAAACGTGGAAGTTTGTGGCAGTTGAAACAGAAAGTGACATTGTTTTACGATGAAATTGATGGGTTCACGTAAAAATCTGACTAAACTGGCATTTAGTTTCACTTTCAGTCTCTTTGATTAATATGTTAAATAGAAACCGTGGTATCCAGGAAGCTTGTTCAGTCAGTTTCTTGTTAGGCTGTTCATTTTCAGGCAGTGCTGTCACTAAATACACCAGACTCCTCTGTTAAATATTGAGATTTTAGACACATCCAACTTTGCTGTTGAATGTTGCAGACGTTTTCAGGGATTTCAGACGTCACGCTTCCAGTGACGACACTCTCTGATCAATCAGTGGCTGGGCAGTCTGTAGACGTCACATTTTAGTATCGACTCAGCTCACGTGGAACATTGTACGAGCAGGTACTAAAAAAGTACCAGGTACTATCACTAAAAAAACCGAGTCGAGTCGTGCTAGAACTGTGTAGTGGGAAAGCGCCATTAGTTTGTCCTTTTTAGCAACTTCCTGTCTACACTTTTTGACGGATCAATCTGAATTTTTCGTGATCGCCCATGAATATTTCCATTCTATATTACCATTTGGTAAAAATCTACCGACTGACGACATCACAAAACAATTGTCATATTTTCAAGAATTCCCAATCTCTTATCATGGGCAACACTGCAAAAAGTCATTCAGAAAAAAACTCAGACACTCTACCATCAGACCAGGTATATCTGGATCTTATCCAGATTACAGATTTGACAGCAATTTAAATGTAACATGGTTCAGTCCCATTGAACAAGTTCAAGCTTTTGACCCACTGGAAAAGCCTTGGACGTCTTTGGAGACATTTCCACATCCAGGAGCCAATCATCTTCCCTGAGATGTATCTATAAAGACTGGAGTCACAGTTCAAACCACCTCCAAATTGTGGTTTGGATCAGATTTACAAAAAAACAGACCGGATCCAGAAATAATACTAGCTGTGAGTGGAAAAACATTCATGTAGTTGGAAAGAATATCCTGTCATTTTTAACTGACTCTGCATGGATTAAAAACCTGTTTCGGTTAGTTTTTAGTTCTGCAGTAAAGTTGATGCAACAGGTGCAAACCCTTTAACGGCAAAGTAAAAATGGAATGATCTTTGTAGAAGCTTTGATACTTTTTCCCCGTCATCTGCTTGTCAGCATCAGCTTGTTTCCCTGCAGCTGCTAAACATGCTGAAGTGATTAAAGAGCATCTCGTAACGATGCTCTCAGTTTTGATTTTTCATTCAAGAGCTCGATCCTAGATTTTTGGAGCGAAAGGAGGCGACTGAACTGAGAGCATCAGCTCAAATGACACGCGTGGAGAGGCTAACTGACACAGGGATTATGGAGAGAAGCTGTGGCTTCAGGATTGATGGACAACAGTCTTCTAGTCTCAGGCTCTCAATACCTCAGTCTCTCTCGCTCCCCTTTTTAGTTTGTCATTGACAAATCAATATTGTGAGAAATATGGGCCGTTAATGCACGAAGATGGCAGCAGAATCTACTTAGCTCAGGGTAATTGGTTTATGTTGTGAAAACATGATTTCAAAATCAATTTATATTTCATCCATCAGCGATTATTCCTCGTCAAATACTGATATCACAAACTTGAATATTAGAGATAGACTTACTAATCTGTTTTTTTGTTGCCTGACTTCAACCCTTCGCACACTCTTGGTAAATTACCGTGGGCGTAACCCACAACTGTACAAAATAGGTTTTTTCATCTTGTGTGTTACTGAGTGAAAGTCATGATTAAATGAAAGTAGCAATAATTGTGCAGAAGTCACAAAATGGACAGTTTTTTTCCTCTTTGTTCATTTTTGTTCATAAAAACGAGCCAAGTGAACTTTGAACTGTGACGTATTTCCAAATTTCATAAATTCAATCAGATTTTTTTTTTGAGGACTTTTCGCTCAGGTGTTTCTTATTCATGAGAGAGAAAGGATACAATCTTTTAAACTATTAAGTTGTTGACAACACATAAATAAAAAATAATAAAAAAAAAATCCTGTAGTTTAATCGTTCTTTTGATTGTTCTATATTCTAACTCAATTTAAAATATTATGTGTCATCCTTGCATTAGAGTACAGTGTAGTAGTATAATATTTCGATTACGTCTCATGCTCCATCTCTCCTTAACAACAACAATTATACCACAACTCAAACCCAAATGTCAATATATGTCAGAAAATAACACAATTTGTAATTCCACATAAATGGTTCAGTCCTGGATTGATTTGACAAATAGAAACAGCTTAAATTTCCAGGCAACTGACTCTTGAAATACAACATTTTTTTGGGTCTTGTCACCTGCCGGATTAATTTCTGTCTCCAGATGCAATAATAATATAATTTCCTTGTTGTGACTGAAATAGTGGAACTAGTCTTGGAAACTGCTCTTATGGCCTCGATTGTGGAGGATTAAAGCTTTAAATTTACCCACTTAAATTCTCGCATCCACTCTTTTCAGGCCTCCCAATCATGTGATTGCTGAATAATATTATGCAGCAGCATCGAATGAGTCTTCAATGGACCAGAAAAGTTCCAATTCAAGCTTTTCTGATTTTCCCCCCTCAACCCAAAATGTTATTATTATGCAACCAAGTGGCTGCAGGTTCAGGCTGAGCAGAGCAGAGTGAGGCTGACAGTGGTGAACGTATGAATGGATCTGAAAACAAAAATAACCCTGCATACACATACGAGTGTCTGTAACACCAACGTGAACCAGTTATTTTATCAGCAGCCATGTGACTCTGATGCTTTAACGTCCTCCTGTGTCTGATTCTCTGATTCTTATCGACTAAATCTCTGTATTAAACCCCAAAAATACAAGACACAGCAGTGTTTCAAAAGGAGTTTTAAAACTATATTAATAATGATATTGCATTTAAAAAGTAGAAACTTTGATTTGTAAAAAGTAGTTTTGAAGCCTTCATTTGAGTATTTTTGTATTTTATTGATTTTATAGATGTTACAACTTCAGCTATAACTGTGAGGTAGTCTCATAAATACATTTAAGTGCAAATGTGGGTAATAAATACACATTTGTTCATGTTAACTTAGCTATTTGCTCAATATAATTTCCTCTATATGTTTCTGTGTTGCTCAAACAATGTTTTAAAAACTATATTAAGACTGAACTTATATTCAAAATAGAAGCTTGAAGCCTGAATTTCAGTATTTTATTGACTTTATAGATGTTATATTATCTATATAACTGTGACGTAGTCTTGTTTACTAACATAAAAACATTTACATGCAAAACAGTGGAGTTGCCCTCAATTAAATGTAGTTTTCAGGACGTTCTGAACTGGAATTTAAGTTTAATTTTTACAGTCTCAGGTGGAAACTGTGGGAAATGTCTGTCTGCAGTAAATCTACATGTATGTAGGATTATGTTGTTGTGTTGTGGGAGCAGCACACTGGTCAGACTGGGATGAGTAGAGAGTCTTACAAACCACGACAGCACCCGGTAACACAGGAAGGAAAAAACTACACACAAGCCCTGACACAAGGACATTCAGCCCTCACCCACGCACCCTGCTCTGTTACTATGACGATACAGGAACACTGAGTGCACACACACACACACACACACACACACACAGGACAGCAGCTAATCTGGTTGAACTTTAGCGCAGTGAAAGGCAGCAGAGATGCTATAAATACTGATTGTTTCAGGACAAACGTTATCAGATGCGTTTGTTGGAAACAGTTGGTGGTGACGCCGGTGGTAGAAGCAGCGTGTGTTAGGACCAGGACTCTTCTGAATGTCTTCATTTACCCATCATCATCATCATCATCATGTAAAGACACAGAAAACAAAAAAAGTCCTGGAGGTTTTTTCCACCGCAGCAACAAAACAGCTTTCTTTATGATGCAGATGCTGCTGAATGAACACAGTTATGAAAAATTCATCACTTTCTGATTTCTTCCAGCACAAAACTTATGTCTTCTGTGAATGTGAAGTAAACCTTGTCACAGCAAGACAAAACTCGAGTTAGGAAATTGTCAAAACATCACCTATAAGAGTATAAAAATCCCATTCTGGCGCTTTAGGATTCAGGATTATGCAATATTTGCTATTTTTTAAGAATTACTACTTATTAATCAGCCAATAATTATAAAAAAATGATTTCTGTTCTCAGAAACTTGATAAATGTTACTAACTTTTATTGTTTCATCTGAGCGTTTATTTTTGTAGTTTTTGACGAGGTGTATATTTATATTTATATTATATTTATATTTAATACTATAAACCTTAATAGTTTATACATCAATTTTAATAAGAAATACTGCATATTATTGCACTGCAGTGCAGAGACAGACCATTGGTGCCCGAAATCAGGAAAAACCCCATATTGGTCAAATTCTAGCCATGTTAACATTTTGCAACTGGAAGTTCACAGATGCCACCTTTAACCACGCTCCTATTGGACGATACCAGCTGTCAATCACACTGGTGCCATACTTTATTCTATTTTACACAAAATGAGAAGATTATTTACAGAAGAAGAGCTGAAAATCATGATTCAGATCATTAAATCTAAGTGGAAAGATACATTTCTATTCATTCTTGTAGGCGGTGGAGTCGCCCCCTTGTGGCTTTTCTGTATATTATTATTTCCTGGTTGGTTTCAAGAGAAAACTTCATTCATCTTTTTTATTAAATGGCCCATGCTCAAATACCTACACCTTAAGTAAAGTTCTGAGGTTAATAAAAGATTCCAGATGGTGAAAATAGAGTCCGTGCTCTGCTTTGTTTCAACCTTTTTCGACTGAACCATATTTAGCATTTCATTCAAATCTAAATAGAGAAAGAAAAAAGGGAGGAACAGGAGCAGCAGCAGCAGCTTCCCCCGCGTTTGTGCTTGGGTGGAGCCCCCACCCGGGCTAAATTTAGAGCCCCTTTCATGGCCACAACTTGACCACGGTGACCACGGTCAGAGGCGAGCATGATGTCAACAGCTCTGGTTTCTGCCTTAAGTGACTGCGAAGCCGCACGGCACGCCGTCGCAGGAAGTGCACAGGTGCACAGAGTTTTCGCCACACACCACGAAACCGACACAAAAAAACACCACAAAAACAAACCAAGAGCTCGTCACCTTCAGAATAACAG
The DNA here is from genome assembly GCF_019176455.1 of Solea senegalensis. Taxonomy (NCBI): domain Eukaryota; kingdom Metazoa; phylum Chordata; class Actinopteri; order Pleuronectiformes; family Soleidae; genus Solea; species Solea senegalensis. The sequence continues at coordinate 58,530 of NW_025321003.1, read as the reverse complement.
CGCTTTTGGTGTCAGTCACCTTGTTTTCCATGACTTCATAGTTCCTCCTCAACGTGGGGCGGGGTCGTCGTAGTAACGTCGGCGTGAAACTGCCGTGGTGTGGTTTTATATACGACACAAACGCAGTTGTTTTCGGTGTCACTGAATCATTAGAATCAGTATCATCATTATAAAATACTGTAACTCATTGACCGTTTGTGATATCTAGAACGTTCAAAAACTATGGAATGGCGATCTGTCGAGGGTGTGACCCCGCCTTTAGCACAGCGCCCCTCACGTGACCCTCAGGTGGAGGATAAAGTGGTAGAAGATGGACGGATGGATACCGAAGAGCAGAGAAATAGAGCTTTAATTGTGCCCATGTACTTGTCATTACAGTAGCTCTCACCAGCGTGTCACACATTTGTGACGTCAGATTCTCAGTACTGTAATTACTTAACGGTTGAATAACTGCCAGAATCAAAATGAATCCGGACAGAACTGACCACCAAACGGGTCATGATTCAGGGTCACAATAGACTCCTGTTAAATATTGACATTTCAGACGTCTCCTTTGCTAAATGTTGGCGATGTTTTCTGTTTTAACTGATCTACAGTTCGGCATTGTTCGCTTTGATTCTTGTAATGGACTCTTCCAGTGACACTCTCTGATCAATCAGTGGCCGTCAATCTGTCGACATCACATTTTAGTGTCGGCTCAGCTCAGCTTAGAACCTTGTCAGAGCAGGTACTAAAAAAACCCCACTGGGTACTAAGACAAAAACTTGAGTAGAGTCGAACCAAGTCGAGCTGGAACTGTACAACTGTACAACATCGTCTGTCGCAACTAAAACTAACGGATTATCCCCAAAACTCTTAAAAGTGTCAGTGTAATGAGACGAATAGCCGTCGTAACATTATCTGTCCGACAAATGACTTCTTTGTTGGTCAAAACTGCACTTTGTGACTTTTATTGCATCCTGAAGTCAAAAGGCTCACGGGAGTTCACAGCACAGCAGATATTAACGCCATCAGTCAGCTTTTACTGTGACTGATAGTAAAAGCAGGTTCTGTTGTTAATGTTAACAGAGGACGGTGTTTATGTGTGAGTGTCATCCATCTCTCTCTAATATCACTGCACACGGATACAAACTGGGGGGCGTTTTCAAAAAATTCCGCTTCAGGTCCCTTAAAACGCCGTCTCTGTGTGGAAAGAACACAAAAGTGTTCACACCTGAAACCTGGACCAAACCAGACCAAGGTTCATGTCCTTGTTAGTAAATTTGATCTGGTTAGTTTTGGTTTTATAAACCTTGTCGCTTGACTGATTTGTAGATGTGTGCATGTGATGCTTTCGTTTGGTCGTCTGACCATTTTACAGTTAAACACAGTGTCGTCTCTGTCTCTCGACAAGCTACAACAGTTACTTTGTTCCCCTCGGGCTCCATTTCATGGTAAAATGGTTTTTTTCTGGCCAACAAACCACAACCAAAACGATGCTTTCTGTCAATTAAGTTCTCATCATACTCACGTCTGTTCAACAACAACAACACGGCAGCACTTCTGTTACTCACGACAGTAAAATGTTCATTCATATAAAGAGCAAATGATCTTCTTACCGTTATTTGTGGTGTTCACGTAGTATCGCCGCCCCTGTGGTGACATGTAGCACCTCCATTGAGGCGGTAGGGGGTCTCTAAGGTCCTCCACGGGGAGGTGACTCAGCGATGCCGTCCTCTGTCGAAACGGAAACAACAATTGGTAAGAAAACGCTAATTAACATGAATTTGTTCGCATACGAAGATTTATTTCTGCAGGATTTGTCACAAAGATAAACAAACACATGATGAAAGCCAAAACCACTGAAGAAATGTGCAGCGCTCAGATCTGGTTTCAGCGAGCTTCTCCTTTCCTCAACTATTTCACAACCAGAAAAAACATCAGGGCACATTTTGCAGAGCACAACAAACTGGCGCTCTGCTCTGCACTTGGATCAACACCAGGAGTCATCGCATGTGCTCACAGCAAACGGCTGAAGAACATGGGAGAGCAATGAAAACAATCCAGACACAAACATCTGCTCCTGATTAGCGGGAGAACAGCAGGCCGGGACCGTTGTAACACAGTTTGGAGATGATGTTCAGGGATTTGGGCGAATCAAATGAACATTCAACTCTACTGGAGTCGGTGCCATTTCATTCAAGTTTGGTTTTATTCACCACAACGAAAACAACATGTGATTCAGTAGGAGGAGGACAAGGTTTTGGACGAGTCGGGGACATGACTGACCTTCTGCTAAACCTCATCTCCGGAAAGCAAATGTCCAAACAGAGCTTTGTGACTGGAAATTACGGTGAAAAATCTGCCAAGCGTTGGATTTCTCTACATGCTTAAAACGTGAGCTTACATCCTGTACAGTAAGAGCAATGTTTGGTCTTATTAGTATCCAGATTCATCCATTCATTTTCTACCATTTCATTATCCACGAGGGTCATGGGGGAGCTGGAGTGAAACCTAACTGACATGGCTTCAGTTAACCCTAACTGCAAACGCTCATAGACATCCAATCCTTCCATTCATCAACCCATCATTGGAGCAGGGGGCCCCAGAAATCCCTTTCCCTGGCTACATCATTCAACTCTTGCTAAGGTATCCCCAGGTGCTACCAGGCCAGCAAGGAGATATCATCTCTCCATCTATTTCTTGGTCTGTTCTGAGTTCTCCTTCCAGTTGGACATGTCAGAAACACCTCCCTAAGGAGGCACCCGAATGGCATCCTCACCAGATGCCCGAACCACCTCAACTGGCTCCTTTCCACACAAAGGAGCACTGGCTGTACTCTGTGAACAGACCATTAGAAAGTCATTGTAGGGACATTGTTGTCTGTCCTCCTCGTGGAGATAAAAGCTGCTCCTGCTGCTGCAACTCACAGTGAATGAAGTCATTGCATGTAAACTGTTTCACTGGAAGAAGCAAAGCAAAGAAACCCGGAGCTCTCTGGTCCCACAGGACGAGAGAATATGAATCCATGTCAGTGACTTATGACTCCATGTAATTACACAGTCTCCAACAGCATTGCATTTGTCATGTTTGCTCTTTGATGGTCTCGGCGGTCACTGTTATATTTGTCCTTTTGAAACAGTGGATTTACTTAAATACTAGAGTCATTTCCTTTGGCGAGGGGGAAAAAATAGCCGTGGATTTTTACAACGGATAAAGCGAGAAAAGAAAATCTGAGCTGATGTTTGACAACACAATCGCTGAAAATCAATCACTGCCAAAACCACATACACAGTGACATGAGAGCAGAGCAGAGCAGGACATGAATGTGTGAAGATGTCGTTTCCACACATGTTGTTCCTTTATATAAAATGATATACTTGACTTCACTGTTCTATAAATATTTGGACTTTTTCATCCTTCCATGTTTTCATTTAGACTTTTGAGGGGTTTCTTTCTGACAGATACTACAATTTCATTTGAGTTACAACTTTTTTTTTTTTAAAGTCAAGCTTTGGTGCCTTCAAGAAATTTACCACTATAAAAACTCCCAACCACACTTCACGACTTATATCCTGAAATACAGTGTTTTGCTAAATGCTACTACAATCCAGTACAAAAGGTCAAGTGATTAGGGTTGAGTACATTTGAATCAACACCTTTACCTTGAATTTGGTACGGTACCCAATGCTACCACTTTTCAGGACTTTACTCTATAAAATAAAAAAGAGTTAGACATAGTTTAAGTTGTAAAGAAAAGTGATAATTTCGCCAACGTTCCTGAGCTGTGATGGAGATCAAGGTTTATTTGTGACGTTAGCTATCTATCTGTACTCTGTAGTACTCTGTAGTACTCTGTAGTACTTGCAATCCATGTTTGGTAACCAACCATAAAGTCAGAGGTACCAATACATAACAGAAATTTTACTCCTATATTCAATGCTACTGAATGTAATAACGACACTAATCCAAAAAAATTCTACCAAGGAATTAAAAGATTCTCCATCACACCGGTGCAAATTCCTCAAATATCCCAAACTAAATGTAATATTCCATGTTTTTTGTCTCCGCTCCAACAGCAGTAGAATTCTGCAATAACCAATTTCTCCCTTATTTCCTGCCCACTTCATTAACCCGCTGTTGTTAGGTCGCATGTTTATCGTCGATGAAACAATACCTCAGTGTTGTTTTTTCCTCACAGCTAAGCAGATATGATTCCTCCGCAGAACGAGCCAAAACACATGGGAGTGGGGGCCGATGAGGTTGGATGTGAAAACCCTTATGTTTTTGGTTTATTTGGACATTTTAGAAAATCCTGATCTAAAGCTTTTGACTGAGCCAGAAACGTCGAGAATTCTCCCTCCAGAACAGAGTTTGTGACGATTCTGACGGCGTCAACCATTCATCATGGAAGAACAATGGGAGTACCTCGGTGGTGAGAAGTGTGACGAATCTCCCGAGGCAGCTTGTCTCGACATATGCGGTGTTAAATAATGCACCGCTCCAGATGGTTTAACCCTCTAAAGCCAATGGTGCCTTCAGTGAGCCAGCAGAGCCTCGGGGGCTGAGAAGGACTCTGAGGACTGAGGAGAGAACCACAACAATGTGAGCTCCTCCACCACCGATGATCTCAACATCGTCTGAGCTCCAGCTTAAAGGATGAACTATTAAGTTGAGTGTGTATTAGTTATCACAGCGGTCACAGCTGAGCTGGTGAAGAGTTGTGACATTCATTATTTTATTCTTTCCATCTTCGCCTGGAGAGAGAAGAGCCAGACCACATCTCAGTGAGAGTGAGTACGGAGTCTGGAGACAAGTGAAGTCACCTCCCACTTCCAACAGATGGAGATGAAAATGTCTCTGTAACTGGACAGACCTACAACCAGTCAGACCAATGATCGGGATGATACGGTGGCCCTGAAGTCTCAAAGACACGAGCGCAAAAGCAACAACACGAATATACTAAAAATAAGAAGTGCCTGTTCTTGTTGACTGCATTTCTTAATTCATTCACTCATAGCTCATAAATGGTTTAATTTTATAGTTGTAATTAAGTTCTCGTTAGTTAGTTCTTAGTCAGTAGTTAGTTGGATAGTAGTTCATTCTTAGTTAGTTGGATAGTAGTTCATTCTTGGTTAGTTTAGTAGTTATTTAGTAGTTTAGTTAGTTCTCAGTTAGTTTAGTGGTAGTTTAGTTATTTTAGTAGTTAAGTTAGTTCAGTAGTTAATTTGTAGTTTAGTTAGATCTTGGTTGTGTAGTTATTTTGTAGTTTAGTTAGTTCTTAGTTAGTTTAGTAGTGAGTTGGTAGTTTAGTTATTTTAGTAGTTAAGTTAGTTCTTAGTTCAATAGTTATTTATTAGTTTAGTTAGTTCTTAGTATATCAGTTATTTAGTAGTTTAGTTAGTTTGGTAGTTATTTAGTAGTTAAGTTCATTCTTAGTTTAGTAGTTTAGTTAGTTCTTCTCTTAGTCCTAAAATTAACAAGTAATGCGGAGACAATAGTGACCTCATTTGAAGTAGCTATGGTAACAACTGTTTGTCACGTAGAGTAACGACATCAGGTTCAGACATAAGCATTAGAATTTGACTGAAAAATATGGACATACTTTTTATAATTTCAGGACAAAAAATAATCCAGAAGAGTAGCACAATTATTCTAGAAGACACGAAACAGCTCCTGATGTTTCCTCCAACTGATTAAAAGTCCATTACATAACTAAAAATAAATCAAATAAATTGAATTAGCTTAGTGTTTAAAGTCAAACCTTTAAACTCAACACTGGATTTGTTAAGATGCAAATCCCATAACTGAGATTTCCATTCATTTAGATCAAATTGACTCAATAAACCCCAAATATTTTGATGCTAGATAAGAAGTAACCAAACACAACAGTGGTATCTGGTGTCACACACAGATCCCAACATTTGCCTGCTATGATTAGATCACAGGAGTTTCCCACAAAACGCTTTTTATGGAAAACTAAATACCTCACGGTTTCTATTTCAGTGACACTGGCTTCCTGCCTGGAAAACGGGGAATCATTTGTTCAATTCCCTCAGAAAATGCTTTTAAATCAATAAATGGGGCTTGTTTTTTCTTTTGTTTTCTTCGTCCTCCTTCTTTAGGTCAGATGGAGAATAACAGTGTAGTAAACTTATTTGCCCTTCACCAAGATTTCGACAGCCTCACTTTGTTCTTATGTAATGGACTTTTTTGAGGAAGTTTAACCTCGATTACGTAACTTTGGGGTGAAAATGCACTTATTGACAAAAACACTGACAAAGAATAAAAATTCCTGTTTTCTCTACATTTAGTTATAATTGTGTATTCCACCTTTAAATGAGTTCATGCACAAATATAAGAATATTTGGATTTTAAAAGATAAAAAATTAAGAAAAATATACACTGGGTGCTCATTAAATTCAGCTGTTTTCCACATGGGGGCAGTGTAGAAATTACTGCAACACTCGGGGTTGGAATTGCTACCATGATACAATATTATCGCGATATTTAAGTCACAGTACAATATAATCGCAACATTTAAGTCACAATACGATATTAAAGTCACAATACGATATTATCACGATACTGCAAAAAAATGGTATTTGCAAAATCATATATTGCGATAAAATCACACAGCTAGTGCCATCTAGTGGACTGAAACATCAATTGATGTTTTTATGCAAATGTGAGATTGGATGCTCTGGGACTAGTGGGATTAAAGCCGTAGTGTGTAACATTTAAGAATGTAGTACAGCAGTGTTTTGATCTTGTGTCGCCCAGTGACACCCCCGCGCTGCACACAGGAAGTGTCTAGGCAGACGGAGGCAACAGCAACACTGTGCTCGTAAAGTTGGACGATTGATAAATAGCTTTGAATATCCATCCATCCATTATCTACCGCTTTATCCTACACCAGAGGGTCAGCTGATCTCTGCTGACATGGGGCGATAGGCGGTGAACACCCTGGACAGTTAGGTTTGACTAAAAACACAAAAAGTTTCCAAAGGGGAATTCTTCTGCTTTTGTCCCCGCCCACCCTTGCTCTGCTGCCGTACAAACACTCCCTCAGTCAGGTCTGATATTTTGGAGCCTGTTTTCAAATAACGAATGCCAACAAGCAAACCAGCAACGAAACATCGTTTCTGTTCAAGAAGAATCAGCAAAAGTTACGCACTGCAGCTTTAAACTTAATCACGATGTAGTGGTTCATCACAGAAATAAACTGCTGCTGCTGCTGCTGCTGATGATGATGTCACTTATTCTTAAGCACTTTTTTATAATGACTTAAATAACGACCTCCCTCCTCCCTCCCTCCCTCCCTCCCCGGTGGATTGACGCCGTCAATGCACAGACGGTGTTTGTCTTGAAACGGTGACTCATCAAAAATCCCTCAGTCACCGACCGTCATGGTTTTATGAAACACTGGTCACCCACTCACGGGCTCTGTGTGGAGGAGGAAGGATGAGTGTGTGCACCGTTTCAACAGAGTGGATTATTGGACTGGACTAACACTGAGCTGTCCTCACACAAGCCTGAGTGACTCAAAGCCTCCTGACTCGGGTGACTCTGGTGTGTGTGTGTGTGTGTGTCTTTGTGTGTGTGTGTTGTATATCGTGGGTAGGTGTGAGGTGAGACTTTGCTAAGTCTGCAAACTGAACCCGACCCCTGTTGACCCCCGTGTGGAAACATCTGGACATGGAGGAGAGAGTCTGTGGAGGTCAAGGTCTGTCGGAGCAGCTGTCCACTTTCCAGAGAAAAAGAGTTTTCGAGCTCCCGGAGTTTCCATGACGGACCTTTGACATTAAAAATGTATCGCGTAGTTTTAACACTTGCAGATATCTCAAAGTCCCACGTAGCTGCTAGAAAACAAGAATTCTGTGGTTTGATACAGTTTGATACAGAAGCCTCGAGTCTCTTCAGTCTGACATTGTCAGATTCTTTCTTGTTTACCTTTAAATAAGTCCATGCTGCATCTCGCACTCACATTCCTGAGCTTAAGCCTGAGCTTAAAGAACCATTAACTTGATAATTCTGGTTTTTGGATCATGTCTGACTGATCCTGGTACTGAATATCGTACCAGGACGTTTGCAAGAGAGAAAACTGATGTGGTGTGAGGAAACTTGTACATCAAACTTCCTTTTAGAATAATAAAAAGACAACAAACACCAAGTGGTGAGCAATTAAAAGTGTCAGTTTATCGACCAGACAGTGGACAAACTGCCTTCCTAATGACTGCAGTCTGTGCTGAGGTCAAAATAAATCAACACCATGACAGTCCAACAAGGAATTGAGTCTATATTTGATTATAAACGCCATCGTTTAAGTACAGATATCTCAATAATGTTTGACTCTATAAAGCTGGAATTACACCTTATTGTGCGACAAACATAAAAAATGACAAAAATGCTAAAATGCTTCAAAATGTTGGACCAAAAACATCTCCCTGTTTCTCTCTTGAGTGTTTTTAATCCAGTGTTTCTGGAACTCCTGTGGGTCCAGACCCAGTCTTTGGTAAACACTGTTTTAATCAACAAACTGACCGGCTCCTGTTGTTCTTCGTCAGGATGAATGACTAATCGCAATACAGGAGGCAAAAACTATCATTTTTTGATGAATGAATCGTCTTGATCTACAGTCTTATTCCACAGACTGAAGAGAACATCTTTGTTTCTCACAGATCTGCACAAATATCATCATGTCAAGTCAAGTATGTTTTTGGAATGAAAATGTGAATAATGATGTAAAAATGACCGTTCCCTCTGATATCACAATTGCAATTCCTGTCAAAATAATCACAATGAGATGTTTATTTATCATTCAGCCCTACTAAATTTTTATATCAACAACGTTCTTCAAATCCATCTGCTATAAAAACAAAGAAGAATACGGACAAATATGGACGTAGATAAACTAGCTGACAACATCCATCAGTGGTCAAACTGAGCATAAATGGAATTACACGACTCATCAAACGTCGCGTAATAACGACGCCGTTTAAAGACTCATAAACATGTGATATGATGATGATGATGATGATGAGTCCACAACTGAAGATAAAACCCCCTGAGACGTTCTTCTCCATTCGTAAACAAGCACCAGCACAAACTGAGATGAAGACGGTGAACGTTGCGTGGAGGACGAGCTCCATCGCTCTGTCCTCTGTCCTCCCAGCAGACAGCAGGAAGTGTCTGTTTCCTATTATTCACTCGTAAATCTGCCTTCACCTTCCCTTTCTGTGGGCAACACGGTCACAAGCACACAGCCCGGGTTACTGGGAAGTTCTCGCACAAGCGCAGATGCTGGTGTCAGAGTGAGACTGCAACAGCTGAAGATGCTTCATAAAAGACACCTGAAGCATGTTTGAGTCTCCAGTGTCATCCACACGTTTACTCAGGACTCCCACACCTTGGTTGCCATCCAATTCAAGGACTTTCCCTCAAATTCAAAGACTACTTGTAAGAGCTTGTCTTCATCCATGATGGCGTCCACTTTCATTGCTCTGTGATTGATCTTGGTCAAAGTCAGTCTTTGGTGAGACAGAGATCTTGGAATTTTCATTTCCCAGGCATCACATCGTTATTTTTCTCTCTCTTTGCTTAACTTTACTCGCTCGTTGTTCTGCACGGAATCTCAGGTCCACGACGGCGGGAAACGGTGGACAGTGTCCACAACAATGCTAGTATTTATGGATGGTTTCAGATTGATCTCACACTCAGAATGAAAAAGACCAGAAACTCCTGATTAAGACTTAAAAACTCAAGCAAATCAAGTGAGAAGTAGCAGCTTACGTCGTCATAAACTTCTCATGAAGACAAATGGACTTGTTGGGAGGTGCCACATGAGCTTGTGGACAAGTGGTTCTTCAGAGGGTTTTTTGAGGGGATTTTCCCTCTCGACAAGAAGAAAAAAATGTGTAAATTGCGGATCTGGGTTTGGACCCAAACCCTCAGCACTGGAGTCAAGTGACACCCGAGACGAGAGCATGCTTACAAACAAACACGACTCCCACACAAACTTCATCACCGCTGTTATTGAAACGCTTTGGCAGAGACCGTTAACACTGACCCCCAACTCTGGGCAGGAGATTCATGTGAGAATCTCATGTGTAGCTGCTCAAACCTAGAAAGACCAACATGTTAAGATGTGGGAAGAGAGAGAGAGAGGGAGTAAACAGAGGAGGAGAGAACGAAATAATCCCCCCGGGGGAGAGGGAGACGGAGGGGAAGAGAGTGACGGGGGCTGCTGACCATATCTTTATTTGGGAGACATTGTTTTGGTTTGGGCAGATGTGGGAGCCTGAAGCGAAGCCACGTTCCCACATGGAGAGACACTTCAGACACTCAGGGAAAGAGGAGGACGAGGACGAGGACGAGGACAAGGAGGAGGGGGAGTGATGCACATGCGTGTTCAAGCATGTCCTCAGTCACACATGCACACACTCACACTGACTGACTGTTTTTTAGTGTGTGAAATGTTCGGCGAACAATGCCCCGTTTTGTCAAATCCCGCCTCCTTCAGTTTATGTGAATTTCTTGAGTCCTGTTTCACCAGTGAGATCCGGATCCACTTCAACAGATGAGACACAGGACTGGGAGTGACATCACCCCCAGAGTTCACCGAGTTCAAACTGAGAATTTGGACAAACATACACAAATATACTGTAAGTATTTGTCCAAACCTGCGTTTCACTCAGACTTTGGTCTCTTGGCCCCTTGTCTCCAATGAAGGACAATCTTCACACTTTTGGACAGTGCTATGCTTCCAACTTTGTTTTGCAACAGTCTGAGGAAAGTCCTTTTCTACTCCAACATGACTGTGTCCCAGTAAAGAACTATAAAGACATGGTTTGACTTTGAGTTTGGTGTGGAAGAACTTCATTGACCAATCTCATCTCAACCCCATTGAGCACCTTTGGGATGAAGTGGAACAGAGACTGTGAGCCTTAGACCTTCTCGTCCAACATCAGTGCCTGACCTCATCAATGCTCTACAAAATGAATGGACACAAAATTCCCGTAGAAAGTCTTCCAAGAAGTGTTGGTGTCATGGTCAATTGTCCAAATACGTTTGTCTATATCTTATATCTCATGCCACGAGTTGAGTTGAATCCAACTTCAGGGCACGTTCCTATGTAAGGAACGTCCCGTAAACCTCTGAGGAACATCTGAATATTTTCACACTATTAGATACAGATATGGCAGCAAGTCAATCCACTATCCTTCTTTTCACCCAGTTAATAATTCCACTTTACTCTTCACAGCAGCTTATATTGTATTCTCACGGTAAAGCAGATGTTTCAAACTGTTGGTCAACTGCTGCCTTTTATTGGTAAGTTTGTGTCACTGAGGTGAAACCAAATGAATGATTTCAACTGAATCACTGGTGGTGACAGTAATGGATCAACAATTGTCATGACACAAGGTCAAATTGTTGATTTTCTCTCAGGACTTTGGTGTGAGGAGTGATCATTTTACTGAAACTTCGGTTTCCTGTTGGAAAAAGGTGTCTTCTTGTGAAATAATCATTTTGGATTGGTATGAGGCTTTGTTAAGCCTGATGTCTTCACTCAGCCAGTAAAGCAGAGTTCTCCAGCATCAGAAGTCTTGTTTTTTTGGATATTTCAGGCGTTAAACCCCCAAAAACCCATCGTCCTAGTTTAAACAGACGCAGCTCCTCTCGTCAGAGTGCATGCCGGTGGTTTAGTCTGTGTGTGTGTGTGTGTGTGTGTACGGTTGTGAAATATCAAATGGTCGACTCCTGTGGTGACGATTGATCTGGGTTTTTTTAGCTCCTGATCCAGATTTAGCCTTCAAACAAGCGCATGTGGCACCAATTCTCCTTCTCGAAAGAAGACAAAGCCTGTCGTAAGTTATGGGTCACACATGCTTTACCGTATATGATATTTGGATGAGCATTCACGGTCGATTTATAGCAAAATAGCACTCGCACTTGCGTGCGCGCAGTCCTTTGCAGATGTTTCGTCAACATGTGAAACTCCTGGATCCGTTTACGTCCGAGTGTGAAGTGACTGCAGTAGAATGAGAAAGTGATGCGTTGTTGACTTAGGACTGGAAACTTCAAGTATCTCAAGTTGAGGAGGAGTATCAGAACAATGGTAGACTCTTTTCCGGTCAAGTCAGATCAAGTCAACTTCATTTCTATAGAATATTTGAAAACAACTATTGTTGACTAAAGTGGTTCACAAGGTAAAAAGACACTTTGTACTAACTGAAAGGTCTGGCACAGGTCACCACTAGTTTTGTTGTTGTTGTCTGTAAGATTCTGTGATATTTTCGAATTTTCATTGGAATGTCTTTGAAGTCCAGTGAGTTCAACTCATACAACCTTGTATGAAATGTCAACGAGTACGTCTTGAACAAACCTTTCGTACAACATTTTTCAGTCACAGTCATTTTCAAAATGACATTAATTTGGGTTCCACTCCATTTAGGTTTAAATGAGCCCAGAGTGTGAGCTGGAGGTCACACTAAATACTTGACACTTAGGCTGTTCTGAAAATGTTCTGCTATTTTATGACTGCATAGATATTTATGTGTGTTTTCTGGCTTCATTCTGATACAAATCCCAGTACTTTATATCATAAGATCTACAGTCTTGTTCATGAAGGACATTCAGAGAGAACTGGTAGATATTTTGTGTTTTCGACCAAACTTTTCATGAAGGAGCTCAAAGCCAAGTACTGTGAATACAAGCATCCTCTAAGGTGATCACCATAGACCCTAAAACCAAATTCTTCTAATTTCTTCAACATTCTAATCAATTTGAACAAAGAAAAAGTATTGTTGTATTTGGTTGGATGTAGGGCCTTTCAGTGAGGAGTTGTCGTGTCCATGTTCTCCCCATGTGTGCCAGGGTTCTCCTGTTTCTTCCCACGGTCCCAAAACCATGCAGATTAAGTTAATTGGACCGTCTTAAATTAACCATAGGTGTGAATGTGAGAGTATGTTGGGCCTTGCCATAAACTGGCGACCTGTCCAGGTTGACCTTCTGCCCTAAGTCAGCTGGAATTGGCTCCAGCAACGACCACAAACCTCATGTGGAGGATAAAGTGGCAGACAATGAATGAATGAAGTGTGTGAGCACAGCAGGGGGTGACTCACGGGGGTAAAACACGGCAAGGTCAGCTGGCAAGAAAAAGTTGAACCAGGCTTAACTTTTACCACAAAGCCACATTATCTGGCCAATCAAACATACAGGTAAATTTTTTCCAGATAACCCTTTGTAAAAATCACTTGATGCCAATGCGATAAACTTTCCAGACATAATAAATCCTGTCTGAGTGCATTACAAACCACCGACGTGTGTCGTGATGGCTGATTAACCATAAACCACGTTAATCTCTTACTCAAACTCCACTCAAATTTCACCTGACGCAACCTCAGGGCACTGTTTTTAAAGTGTTTTGTCAGTGGAGGTGTTTTGGGTGTCAAATCAAGGAAGGGGCAGCTCCAGCTGGATGGAGATCCTGAGATAGACCCAGAATACTTTTTTGATGGAATATAAAACCCATGCGGCCTGGGAATGCTTGAGGATCCCTCAGGAGACACTGCAGGATGTGGTTAGTGTGAGAGAAGGGCACTTTGCTTACACTGCTATTACGACACAGAGCCACAGAAGAGGCAGAGAAATGGATGCATGATCGATGCAAATGTCTTTCTCAAAAACATAAGCAATAAGCGAGAAATTGATTCAGAGCATCCAAAAATGGACCAGACACCCAAAGTGTGACTACTTTACGGCCGTTCCAGGAATTAAAATAAAAGTTATATTATGTTTTTAGTATGTTTCACTCTGGCCTTCAATATAAGAGCCACTGACTTTGGCTTTTCACTTCTTCCTGTATAAACCTTTAGCCATAACACTTAAAACGTTGCTTACAGAAGGTAGGGCGTAGGTTTGCGTGTGGACAGTAGGGACCAATATTTGGAGAAAGCCAGATTGTCCCTCGACCAAGGAGGTTGTGTTTTCATCAGCAACTTCCTGTCTCCAATTTTGTTCCCATAAAAGCTTGGTAAGAATCAGATCAGAATCAGATCAGATTTTGGTCAGTTAAAAGTAACATGGTTCAGAATCAGACGTGTATATGTGTGTGTACATATATATATATATACGTGTATATATATTTAGGGGGGAGATCAGAACACATGGGTGAAAGACTGAGCTTCATTTCTTCACATTTACACAATGATTCGTAATTTTTTTAACTTACACCACAAAGGAGCAAATCACCAGATTCTGGCCCGAGTTCGGGACACAATGATGAGGAAAATTGAGACACAAGTTGAAAATAACAGTAATTACTATTTAACTGAGCTAATGTTTTTCGAGCTATAACTCAAAAATAGAGCATTTGGGGCTTAAAATAGTTTCTTCTGGTAACACATTCGCCTCATTACATCAATCACACATACTCCACTAAGCCCTAAATTGACCTGCTGCCACAACAGTCGAGTCCCTTTTTCCTGCTTCCCCCCTGTGTTTGTTGACATGTTGTGAGAGTGATACACAGAGAGACATGGGCTCCTCCACAGCAGCTCAAATCTATTCTTCAGTGTCAAAACAAACAGCAGATTGTGGTTAAGAAGGTGCTTTCAGACACCGCAGTGGGTGTTTCACAGTCATTCATGTGAAATTTCACTCAAGACAACAGATGACTGTATGCTGAGGACATGGGCATGGTTGGGGAAGCACCTGGCTGTCTACAGCAACCGTGTGACCCCCACATTCCACTACAGGGATTATGCCAGGCTGAATCACCATGTAAACCTCTGCGAGAAGTCCCCACACCCAAAACCCCCCACAACACTCTCCTACACGCCCTCAGTTTCATAACAAACACAGCTGACACTCGAGAAGGAGAAGCTCCTACAGTCGTTCCCCCTGACACGTTGTAATTCACACTGAGGATAATGTTAATAAAGTCAGTCCTGTACGTGTGAAAAATCAACATTCCCTCATGTCTGATATTGACCTCAATTAAGTGGCCTCTTCACCTGGAAGGAAAGAGTCACACTTGACTCAACTGAAGCACTGACATATTTCCTCCACAGTTGAGAGAGCGGGGGAGGGGAGGTGAGGTGAGGGTGGCGGGGTCTTCTACCAGCTGTAGAGACTCTGTAACATGTTAAAGAGACAACTTTCCCATCTCCTGTTGGCCTCTGTTTCCATGTGGTATTGTTCGGTCACAAGACAATCCAGACTCTTTTCGTGTGTCGTTCCACGCTGGTAGAATGACCTACCGAGAGCTACCAGAACATCCCTGTCTTTATCCCTGGAGGGTAAGGGTAACTAACCCTAACCCTTGGGGTAACCCTAACCCTTACCCTACCTGGTATCCCTGGACAGAAGATTCTGCATCCGTCCACCGTTCCAATCTCGTGGAGTTCTTTGCGATTCTTCTTCTACTGGATAATAGCATAATGGTCATAGGTCATTTTTCTCAGAGCCACTAGTACTTTTCTTTCATCTAACCCTGTAGGGGGCGCCACTGTGGATAATCCGCATTCTTGATTTGGCCGAGTTTTTTACGCCGGGTGCCCTTCTGCACGCGACCCTCCCATTTATCCAGGTTTGGAACCAGCACGAGGAGAACACTGGAAGTGGCCCCCTCTTGTTGGGGGGGATTGGGTAAGGTACCCAATCCAAGGGGTACCCCAGCCCTTGACTTTGGGTTTAGGACCAGCAACCCTCTCGTTACAAGTCCAATTCATGAATGAAGAATATGATCTATAGCAGCTAAATGCGACTTACTTCATTACTTTGGATACAGACAGACGTAGTTCTTTGATCAATACCAACATAAATCCGATAAATCTTTGTATTTTTTCTTCCTCATGAGTTCATCACTCACTGTCTTTGTGAGTCGGGTCGGGATTATTACAACAGGAATACAGAGTTCTTCTTCAGTGACAGAGAAAGAAAAGAGAAGTTCACACTGTTCAATCTTCACCGCCGCCGAGAGAGAGAACGGATCACAATGTTCTCTCTCCAAACATTACCTTGACGGAGGAACGTGTCAGTGTTTCTACGGCAACGGTCACCAACGCTCGCAGCCAGTGACACTCAATTATCGTCATTTTCCCTTGCGTTTTTTAAATAGATACTGCACTTTTACACGTGTTTCTAAGCTATATTACTATATTATATTGTATATATTACCGCATTTATTTTAAAAAAAAATAACTATATTTATGGGTTGGATGTCGAGGAAAATTTGTGAAATATCGCAAAATTATGTCACAGTATTGATTGTTTTTAAGCCTATCATTTTTAACTGATGTTACACATAAATATTTAACTTTTTTGTGAATTAGCATATAAAAATCTATTAAGTTTCATGAGTGTATCGCAATATATGATTTCGCAAATACTCAGTATGTCATAATACCATGATTATATCGCATTGTGGTGTCTCTGGCGATTCCCTCTCACTCTTCAATCTTCTCTCTCAATCTTGCGTCCATTATTTTCTCAATTAATCCAGTAACTTGTTTTTTAACGGTAAAATGTCACAAAATGTTGAACGATTTTGAGTTTTATATTGAAACAAATGTTTAAATATTGAATTTTAAGCAGCATTTATCAAGTGTGTGACATCAGCAGCAGTAACATCAGCAGCAGCAGTAACATCAGCAGCAGTAACAGCAGCAGCAGTAACATCAGCAGTTACAGCAGCAGCAGTAACATCAGCAGCAGTTACAGCAGCAGCAGTAACATCAGCAGCAGTAACATCAGCAGCAGCAGGTTCTGAATGATTCATTCTGCCTGAAGAATGAGTTTGTTTGTAGAACAAAGGCTACAGCGCTGGAGATGACAGAAGAAGAAGAAGAGGAACAAAGAAGAAGAAGAATGCTTCATTGTCAGCAGCAGAACAAATCTTCGTCTCTGTGGTGAACGTACATCAGCTTAGATTTTGCAAACCGTATGAAAATGAGGCAACGGCGTGAAAGAGTGACGCCATTTCCCTCTGAGTTTGGAGAAAACCTTTTTTTTACCAGAATGAGGAAACAAAGAAGTGGCCTATGATTCACTCTCATGTCCTACGACCCTGAAACGCATCACAGGCAAAAAAAAAGACTATGACACAAGCTCAGCGAGAGGAAACCTGTAGTTTCACTAGTGTGTGTGTGTGGTGATGGAGGCGGTCAAACAACCGCAGAACACTGAAACCAAACAGGAAAATATGATCAGTGACAAGTTAATGAATGGAAACTGTCTGTCATCTTCCTTCATCTGATTAATAGCCGTAGGATTTTAAAAACCTTTATAAAAAGGATAAAATAGTCCTTTATTAATCCCACAATGGGCAAATTAAAGGTAATAAACATGTATTCTCAAATCTATAAATGAACAATTTAGAGAAATATTGACTTTTAAGATAAAAATAACTAAATGAATCGTCCACTATTTTGATCATCGATTATCTGGTTTTGAGTGTTCAACTACAATTTTAATAAGTTAATTGAGAATGCTGAGTCATCATTGTCACTCTATATTTCCTCTTTTTTTTGTTTATTGAGAATGCATAAATATTGTGTATTATTGCGTTACTATGAGTTGTTTTCCTGTTTTAATTGAGAATGTGCTGAGTCATCATTCTCAACTGCAGTTTTACTATTTTATTTTCATCGAGATTGCTGAGTCAGCATTTCCAACTATACTTTTTCTGTTTTCTTTTGTATTAGTTACAAACTAATTAAGTGTTTATAATTCTTAATTACTACGTAGTTGTGAATGCTGAGTCAGCACAACTCTATTTTTCTTCTATCTTATTTGGTTTATTGAGAAAGCATTTCCTTTGTTATTAGTGTTAGTTATTATTAGTAGTTCTACTATTTTAAGTGAGAATGCCGAGTCATCGGTAAGTATAAAAGGTGACGATGAAAAACTGTCAACAAACAAACAAACATGTTCTCACAGATGTTTTCTGAATCAAAGGATTCTTTTAAAATCACTGGAGAGGACAAAAGGGAGGGCGAGCTGGTTGTGGACGAGAGACAGACAGAGACAGAGAGAGAGACAGACAGAGACATTCAGACCTGAGTGTTTCAGAGGAATGTGTGGAATGAGGAAGTAAAGACAGAGCTGCTGCTCTGAGTTAATGTGATCAACACAACAAGGGAAAACTATTTATTGTGTGTGTGTGTGTGTGTCATGGAGACCAAAACCTGGTCCTAAAGAACCTCTGAACCTCATTTCTGAGGAGCTGGTTAAAGTTGAGGACTAATATTTGAATTGCGGTTAGTTAAAAGTTAGGGTCAGTTATTAACTGGTTATGGTGTATATGACTTAATTATTGGTGAAACGCTGCCCTCTACAGGAATATAAAAAACAAACAAATTCTGTCTTTAAATTTCTTCAACTGGAACGACCCCTACGTAGGATTTCCTACTCGGAAAGTCGGAGAAACCTCACCAAGGTCCCGACATTGGCGTCATTTTTATATCGGACACATTGGTATGCTGTTTTTGTGTGAAAAAAATCACGTGGAGTGTTTTTATCGACTGGCAACGCTAAAAACAGCTAACAAAGGCTAGCCTGAGGTATGTTTGCATTCGACTTTTCAGAAATGGGTAAGGGTTAGCAACTCAGAGGTGACATCTCCGACGTTAAAGGAACACACCATTATTCCGACTTCTCAACTGGAACACACGGCCAAACTCGGAAGATGCCGTCACTCCCACTTCCAAATTTTCAATTTACAAAGTAAATTTAACGCATTTTTTTTTTTTACACTCAAGTTCGTCATCTTTAAGTATTTACTTAAAGCACTCTTAAGTGGTTCTTAAACCTTTTAACACCAAGTACCACCAGAGGAAGCTCGCGTACCACTGCTGGTTCACGCACTTCAGTTTGAGAATCATAGCTCTGAGGCTCATACTTCAACAACAGAAAACAAATGATTTTTGATAAATTTTATGAAGATTCTTAGTAAAAATCTGCCAATAGATCCTCCTAAATGTTACATACTGGACCTTTAAATCCACGTGTGTCCATAATAACTGTTGTAATAAGAAGAAGAACAACAACAATAACAACAATAACAGTAAATGTGTCTTCTTACCTCCAGCACTTGGACATAACTGGAGGGGAACCAGCCCCGGGCTCCATCGTCCCTCTCTCCCTCCCACCAGCCTCCGGGCAGAGCTTGGACCACCTTGATCACGTCCCCGGTCTCGAAGCTCAGTCCCTGCTGGTGCTGGTCTCCACTGAACCGGTACAAACTTTTACAGTACGATCCAGACATGACGCGAACGCTGTGTGTGTGTGTGTGTGTGTGTGTGTGTGCAGCAGCTCTTGGCGCGTGCTGGAGCGGAGTGAAAGTTGTGAGGAGTTCGTGGACAGGTTCTCCTCCTCTTCTCCTCCTCCTCCTCCTCTCCACCTCCTCCTCTGACTCACAACCACAAGACCTCCCTCCCTCTCTCACTCTCTCACTCACTCACTCACTCACTGCTGCTCAGTCTGAGTCCAGCGGAGACTTTTCTGTGAAGCTACAAACAGTGAGGCCGGACGTCAAGTGAACGCGCCTTCAAAATAAAACCAGGCCATGTCTTTTTAAATCATCTTACCGTTCCTATTCTCTTGTTCATTGGGAATTCGTTTGCGACAGGTTTTCCTCAATGTTCATGCTGAGTCAGCATTTACAACTTTCGTTTTCCGTTAGAAATGCTGATCTAACATTAGCGTTCCTATTTATTTTAATTGAAATTGCTGACTATAGTTTTCCTGTTTTCTTTAGTCTTTTTCCAAATACAACGTTCATATTTAAATAATCACATTTTCTTAAGGGTTACATTTTGCGGCCAATGTCAACATTTCATACATCAAATAAAAAATCTACTGTCATTAGTAGTTTTAGTATTTTTTATTATAATAACTATTATATTTCACACTATCACTGTTAAATTATTCATTCAATTAATTAATAATCTGAGCTGTGTTTTAGGGTTTATTAATACATTTAGTGAGAAATGTTTCTTTTCCGCGTAGGAGACAGTTCTCTGCACTGTCCCCGTTTTATTTTGAAATACTTAACCGGAAGTGACAACTTCTTTTCATATAGCCTGGATGATGACAAGGTTTAGACTGGTTAGAAGCAGTTATGAAATAAGAAAGAAAAACATCATATTCTGTTTATTTCCAGATAGCTCGAAAGATTAAAGCTGTTAAAGGGCCAGTCTGTAGAATTTTGGTGAAATAATTTTTTGAATCAAATTTAATAAAAAAAAACATCACCTGATTGTATTGTATAGTGGACAATCGATTCTTGTAATGAAGAAGTTTTGATCTGAGTCAGCACTGACTTTCATATGAACCGAAAATTTGCCCGAAACACAAAAAAACCTGTTGGTTCCTCTTTCACTCAGTTGCCTGGCATCACTGACACATCACTGTTTATTGTTTGCTCCGGTTGCCACGAGTTACACATGACATATTTTCTATTTATGTGGCTGCGATGATGAGGCTCGCGGACATGGATTTTTTTTCATTTTCATTCTATAAAATATAGATTTTATGTGAATTATCAACTAGATTTTAAATGAGACGATACTAAAATCAGCCAGATTTATTTTCACATTGAATGTAGGTTAACCAGCAACTCCAGAGCTAAAATCACTGATTTTGATCATGGACACATTTGCACATCCGCTCCAAGTTTTAAAAAAACCAAAACCCATTAAACTGGTTTACTTGTTTACAGCAAATTGAGTATTTTGTTATTATTCCAATTCAAAACAATAAAATTTGACATTACACTTGGTGGGAGTGGGGCCCCAAATCAAATTGATCTTAGGGTCCCATAAAGACTTGGACAAGGAATTGACACATCTTAAATGTGGGCTACGTAAACATTCCTCAGGCTAGCTTGTTAGCAATGCCAGTCAGTGACAACACTTAACATTGTATTTTGCGCACACATAAGCGTAGCAACATGTCCACAGATAAAAAATCAAACTACTACATGTATGACTGACTTAATGTGAAACAGATAAGACAAAAGGTAAATTAAAAGTAAAAGTAGCAGAGTGTTTTTATTCTTGACGCAGGTGGCAGCCATCTTGGAATCCTATGTCGGGGTTTGTAAGGTTGCTCCGGCTTTCCGAGTTAGAAATCTGACTTTCCAGTGGAAGGAATGCCCCCTAATGCCCACTAAATTTGGAAATTCTGACTTCCAACTAACTTGCAAATATTATCGTTGTACCACAAGCTAGTCGAGCTATGATACACTATGTAACTGGACTAGAATAAAAATGCTAATTTTTTCCGATAATTAGGATAGCTGCCAGGGATTGTTAGCAATATTCTCACAATTAGTTTTACTTTTTGCAGATATTAAGAACCTTTTTTACTTTTACTGTTGGCTGCGGCCACAGCAGTGAGCTAACCTAGCGCTGGGACTCGTTAGTACCTTGAAAGAACATTATTTCACGTTCATAACCATGAAAACGGAACGCCTTTGAATTATCAACTTCAAAGTCATGGACCGACTTTGACCACAACAACGGAAGAAGACAAAGAAGACATATCTGAAGGACAACGAGAGGAGGCAAAAAGAAGAAGAACCACACAGAACCATGTCCGACACGGGGTCTGATGACCTTGAAAATGAACGCAATAAACTTGGGGTGAGCAAATGTGATTATCAAGTTAGCTTCCTAGCTTGGTTAGATTGTCAGCTAGCTGAAGTTAACATTGGGTCTAGCTAACTATATGTGCATTGCTAATTAGCTAAGCAACTACTTAGGAAGTCAGCCAATTGGCATGTTAGCTTGATACTCTTTTCCTGCTGTTTGATATTGTTTGATAGCTTAAGCTAACGTTGGTACTAGCTAACTGTGTGTGTGTTTGTGTGTCAGGAGTACGAAGGCGACAGAAATGCAGAAGGAGAGAGACACGGAGTCGGCAGAGCTGTCCTGCCCAACGGGGACATCTACCAGGGACATTATGAGAACGGAATGAGACATGGATCGGTACAGTCATAATACCGAATGTGTCTTTGTGAAGTCTGAATCCGATCCATTACAAGCCCTAATCTAGTTTAGGTCTTGTCAGTGTTCAAGTGCTAAAAAAGAAGGCAACTGGACTTCTTTTAGGTTCCTGAAGATGCTTCACCTCTCATCCAAAAGAACCTAACAGAGGTCCAGTTGCCTTTGTTTTCAGCACTTAAAGACGACCGTGACCTGGATGACAGAGAACCTTCAGACACTGAGAACCCTCGCAGATATCTTGTCATGTAATGTTGCCTTGTACTTTTCTGTCAAACAGGGGACATATTACTTTAAGAATGGGGCCAGATATGTGGGAGACTATTATCAGAACATGAAACATGGACAAGGATTGTTCTACTATCCAGATGGATCCAAATATGAAGGTACAGATACTTGTTTTCATACCTTGAGCTTTGTTTTAGTCAATTTGATGTCGCGACTCAGAGCCTTGTCTCCTCTGTCAGGATCATGGGATAAGGATGTGAGAAAGGGTCACGGTGTCTACACGTACCCCAACGGAGACATGTATGATGGAGAGTGGTTGCATCACTTGAGGTTTGTCCCAATCATTTTAAAATCATGCATGCATGTTGTTGACTTGTTACTTTTCAATTATATACTTGACACCAAATCAGTTCAAAGTTATCTGGTTTCGAAGTCATTAAAGGTCCAGTGTGTACAAATTGGTGGCACCTAGTGGAGAGATTGCGTATTGCAACAAAGGACGGACTCCTCAGCTCACCCCTTCCTTTAATACTACGGTGGCCTTTGTATACCAGAAAGAATGTTGTCATCAACAAAAACATTGAGTTGTCCAAGAGTTCACATGGTTCCCAGTGATGCAGACTTCGTAAAGTTGGTTTATGTGTTGGGTTATGTGGGTCTTCGGTGACCGCCATGTCGCATGGTTACTAAAGTTGCTAGACCTCCCGCCAATTTGTGACTCGGCCAAAACGCCGTCCTTGCCAGAGTGAAAACAAATCACTATTAGACTCGGCTGGGTTCACCTAGTCTAGGTCTTACACTAAATTTTGGTTAAATTCCATGACAATAACATTGTCAAATGTTATAATGAATATTGGCTGAATCTCAAAAATGTTAGCAGATTTCAACAAACTGTAAATCCCACATGATATTGAATGCGCACTAACTGGTTGTCGTTTGACTGACAGACACGGTCAGGGCTTGTACCACTTCCATGAAACTGGCTCCAAGTACAAGGGCTCATGGGTGAACGGCAACATGGAGTCAGGCGGCGAATACATCCACTGTAACCACAGATACAAGGGAATATTTGCCAACAATAAGGTGAGTCCTGACTTTATGACCCCATGACTCATTTCCTGAAAAGCTTAATAGGTTTCCTGCCTCACGCAAGATAAGAAACCCGACTATCTAGCCGTATACACCCATAATCTTCCAATCACTTGTAATCTTTACATTGTTATGGAGATGAAGAGCCTGATTAATACAGAAAACATTCATTCTTACAGCCAGTAGGGGGCGGCACAACACATCACTGATATCTTTCACAGAGTACAGCATCATGTTAACACCAGCAATCATCTCCAAAAGGGGAAACATTTAGCTCTTACTCTCTCTTAGTATGTTGAATGTTGTCTAATGTTTGCCAAATGCAGGTTACAAGGCATTAGTGGCTCACAGGGATCATCACTACCAGTAAATGGTTACCCCCACCAGTAGATATGGTGTGTTTTATCTGCATTGAAGGTCGGAAGTCAGAACTGATAACTGGGAGTGATGTTATTTCCGAGTTGACCGTGTTCCAACAGAGAAATCTGAAAAGAAACATGGATGCAGATGTTTCTTAAGCCAGTGTTTCCCAAACCTGGTCCTCAGGAAGAGTCCTAAAAACAAGCAGGACAGTGGTCCCTGAGGACCACGATTGGGAAACACTGTCTTAGGCTAGCATTGTTAGCAATATCCGAAGTGCAGTGTTTTAACTATTGACTAGTGATAGCCCTCTTGAAATCCTATGTCGAGGTAGATGTTGCTCTGACTTCAGGGGGCAATCCAGGGTAGGGAACATTAGGGGTCAAACCAAAATATTGGGCCTAGCATGTTTCTTTCCATTGGACTAAGACTATCATGAAGGTCTTTAAAGGTCAGTATCTTTTTATGTTCAAATGTCTTCTGATGTTTTGTCCTGACTTCACAGCCCCTTGGACCCGGGAAGTACGTGTTTGACAACGGATGTGAGCAGGGGGGTGAATTCCAGCAAACAGAGCCGGTAATTTTAATTTTTAAACGCCATCACACATATGGACATACAGTATGTCCTGAGCTGGTGACTGAAGATTAAAAACATGGAACATTATTTTTAATGACTCATCTCTTTTAACAGGATGAATCTGACGGCGACGCTGGAGTCCTCAAGTGGATTCCCAACTGTATGAAGTGAATCTCACAGAGAGACTTCAGGTGGAGCCAGCTGTGGAAGAGTCCACTTATCTGATCGACCAATTACTTTTTACATTTGGCCTTTGTTTTAAGACTAAAATAAAGATACACAATATCTTTTGTAGGTTTTTGACATGAGCAGTGCTCAGTAGTACTCAGTACTTTACCAAAAACAAGGACATTTGGTGTTAAGATGCTTATAGAACAGAACAGAATAGATGCTGTGGAAGTGTAGGAAAGCCTAGCAGTGCCCCCTAATGGACAGAATAGGTAAGACAGCAGGAGTACCGACTGGTGACTCTGCTGCTTTCTGTCCAGATGATGTTGTTGTTGAATCTTACTTTTTCACATAACTGTGAGACAGGAGTGATGTGCAGTCCTGTTTGTTTTGCTGCATATGGAGCAAATTGTAGTTTAGCTGTTGTTCATGTATAAACCTACTTTTAATTTGAATAAAAACTGAAGAATATCCAAATTCTGAAGCCTGAGTCTCTGACCTGAATTATGAGGTAAGTCTTTATTTAAATGTATCAGAAATGTTAACCATAATTGGCAAAAGAAACTCAAATAGTCAATCAAACTTCACATCTATGTCACTTTTTGTACTGATGTTAGTTCACTGGGAAAAGCATTAGCGGCAGTGGTGCTAAACTGCAGGTCACCACTGAAGAAAGATGGGAATTAGGCACACGTTGATGGAGTGATTGCGAGTGGCAGCCGTCTTGGAATCCAACGTGTTTATGATGTCGCTTCAAATTTTTGATTTGGAAATCAAGTCGGAAATTCCAACTTCTGACTGTAATTACAATCTAAAGTCACCACCTGATCCACGTGTGTGTAAAAGTGTGCTTATTTCCTGTTCCTGTTGTTTTATGATAATTGTGGTTGCCCCACACACAAATCCTTACCCTGACCCCTATACAAATAACTACTAAAACAATATAACATCATTTGTTTTATTTTAAATCCCTGAAAGTGGCGTAAATTGTCAGGAAGTAGCCATACTTGTTTATATAACAAATTGGGTTTTTGGTACAGATTATGGGTAGCACTCTAAGGTGATGGTCACATGACCATGCTGCAGTAACATCAGTGATCCTAGACATGAGTGAGAATCCATGCAGCTTTCCCCCATACTCATCAAATAATCAAATAATAGTGATAAGACATGTAAAAAATAAAATATGAAGAATACTCACTGAACAACAACACCTAACCAGTTATTTAATGTGTGAAAAAACACATTTAGTTCATTATTTTTATAACAGTTGTAGTAGTAATAATAAGTAACAAGAGTAAATGTAGACCCCAGCGCCCTCAAGTGTCACTGATGTGCAACAACATGCACATTACACACTAGACAACAGGAAAAAATCTGACATTCGTATTATTAACCAGATTTAAAACAAAAACATGAACTGGCAAAAATTATTTTTTACATCATATATGTGTTAAATGTATGTTACAACATTCTCTACATATCTATTTTTGCTGTAGTGAGACAAACTTCTGTTGTACTTAATACTTAATAATAATAATAATTAATAATACTACTTAATATGGCTGTTGCCTTTTTAGTACAAAAGTACAAGAAAAGTTTAGTTGAAGAAAAACACTGATTTCCTCTTAAATTCTTTAAAAACTAGACAAATAAATGACTTTCTGAAAGGTTTAACTACCCAGTTCGGGAGAAGACCCGCCCCTTTGCATCTGATTGGCTCTTCTTGATGATGCAACACCAGAGTTGTCCAATCATGCTTGAAACTGACGAACCATACAAGGGGAGGCGGGGTCTTTGGCAAGGAAACAAATGCACCTCCTGCTGGTCACGTGTGAATGTTCTGTTGTCATGGTAACTGTAAACAGGTTTCCTTCACAACCACACACACACACACACACACAGAGAACGATGTCGGATGTCGGATCAGATGATCTTGAATATGAACACAACAAACTCGGGGTGAGAGAACACAGTTAGCATTAGCACATTTAGCAATAAGTTACTTAGCTCAATACTCCCCCTATGTTGTTATGTTGTGATCAAGCTAATGTTGGCACAAGCTAATTGGCTAATCTTGATTTTGTTGTGATATTGTTAGCACACTGAAGCTGAAGTGCTACTAGCTAGCAGTGTGTGTTTACCTACTTGGCTAATTAGAACGTGAGCTAAGTAGCCAATCAGAAAATTAGCTAAGAAGCTAATTAGGAGTGCACTAGGTACCCACATGTGGTAATTATGAAGTTAGCAACGTAACCTCTTAGCTCAACACTCTTTTCATTGTGTGATATATCTTTAGAAAACGGAAGCTAAATTACCTAATAGCTAACCGTGTGTGTGTGTGTGTGTGTGTGTGAGAGACAGGAGTATGAAGGGGACAGAAATGATGAAGGAGAGAGACACGGTGTCGGCAGAGCTGTTCTGCCCAATGGGGACATCTACGAGGGACATTATGAGAAAGGACAGAGACAGGGACAAGTACAAAACATAATACTGGACGTATCTTTGTGAACACATGCAAATGTTATGCATAATGTTACATTTATGGCTTTTTTTTACTGCCAATTACAGCTAATATTTTTTTCAATATTGTTATGTCCACCAGGGGACATATCGCTTTAAGAATGAGGCAAGGTATGTGGGAGACTATGACCAGAACATGAAACATGGACAAGGAACCTTCTACTATCCAGATGGTTCCAAATATGAAGGTCAATATTCCTATTTTAACTCCTTAATAGATTGCGGAGTGTTTCGGAACCTGACCTTGTCTTGTCTCTGTCCATCAGGATCGTGGGACAAGGACGTGAGACACGGTCATGGCGTCTACACGTATTCCAACGGAGACTCGTATGAGGGAGAGTGGCTGAATCACATGAGGTCCATCTGTCCCTCATATTAACATCACACACGTGTTTTCAGTTGTCTGTGTTTCTAAAGTAACTCAGCTGTTTGACTGACAGACACGGTCAGGGCACTTACGTCTACCACGACACTGGCTCCAAGTACATGGGCTCATGGGTGAACGGCAACATGGAGTCAGAAGGAGAGTACGTCCACTCCAACCACAGATTCAAGGGGAAATTAGCAAACAATAAGGTACATTTTTGACTTTTTAAGCTTGTTAAATGTGAATATTTTCTAGGTTCTTTCCTCCAATGAACAAAGAAATTGTTGAAACCGATTTATTTTGGTTTGGGGACAAAATAAGGACATTTTTTCTACACCAAAAAAGTGCTCAATTAATGGAGAAACAAATGCATCAATTATGCAAATAATGGTTGGTTGCGGCCACATGTGTTTTTAGAATCTTGTCAGTCAATAACAAACAAGCATCTTTTTCTGTCTCTGCTCTTCCTTTGCAGCCCATTGGCCCCGGGAAGTACGTGTTTGATATTGGGTGTGAGCAACACGGAGAATTCCGCCAGACAGAGGAGGTAATTTAACTGACTTATTTCACTCATAAATGACCTTTTAAGACCTCAAACTGGAACTTTGTCATTTGCCAAAGTTAAAAAACATGAACGTTATCACAACGGGCCATGCACAGGGTTAGGAACCATGGAACCCGGTTGTACACACCAGAGCCAAGTTTTCATCTACACCTAAAAAGGACGCCTAAAAAAGTCAACAAGCGCAATCATGACTATGCCAAACCTATGGTGGCAGTGTACCGGGAAGCATAGAGTCAAAAACTAATTACACGTCAGTGTAAGTCTACGAGACCTTAAGAATAGGTTTTCTGCTTTATCGCAGAGTGAGATAGACTTTTTTCTAGTGGGAAACTGGAGTTTTTAAACCACTCACTCTCCCACACTAAAGTCCACAAAGAAAACCAGCTGTTTTTAGCTCACGGGGACACAGGAGCTGCTGTCTCGTGTGGTCAGTAAATCTGAACAAGGATTTCATACACGGAAGTGTATAAATCACTGTGACTGTGTGTGTCTTGACCTCATACAAGCACATTTCAATGACTCATCTTTGACAGGAGGAGTTGGCCAACCCCAAGTGGATTCCAAAGTTAATCACAGGCCTGACGCTGTTGACTCCAGGAAGAGAGACTTCAGGTGAAAACATTTTTTGACTGTAAAAAGACACGATAGACACGATAGTCTAAATGACATTTCATACAGTTAGTTTTAAGTGTGTCGTTGGCTAATTGTTGTGTGTGCGGTTTATTTTTCAGCTGTGGAAAAAGAAATTGTTTCAGCAGAGAAGGCTGAGGAGAACACACCTGACTGACTCGTCCACTACTTTACATTCTGTCTGTCATGATATTGCTGATGATATTCACAGAATTTCAAAATAAAAGTGTTTATGTTGATATATTTACTTCATAATAATATACACTAATTTAACAACTTAACAAAATACTTCTACAGTTAGCTGCATAAAATGAATAAAGTCGCTTTAGACATGACACAGCACAAACCTGACCCTTCAAATTAGCTTAATTTCAGTGACAATTATAAATGTTATCATTTTCCTGCAGTATATAAGGTTAAAAAAACCCCAGCTGCTGTGAAGAAAATATCCAGCTAGCTAGAAGAAATCTCACGATTCTGTGGTTGAAAAATTTGTATTAATATTGTCTTTTAGAAAATGATTACATAATGATTTTTCTCTATATTTTATTGTTTGACAAAACAATTTGCAAGTAGCACATAACAACATTATAACTGTTTTAAAAAAGAGTTGAAAGTATAAAATCAATAATAAAAGGTTTTCAAGGTATATTTTAAGACGTTACATACCCATGCTATTGTAAACAATCACGGCAATTTGTTTGTTTTATGAAATTCCTTTTTAAACTCTCATTCATTAAATACATCATCATCATCTCATAAGCTATACTAGCAAACTGGCTAGCTATCGCTAGACGCCTGTTGGAAGGTAGTTTAGCGCTATCTAGCTTCCAAAAAAATGTTTTAAATAGTTCATTTCGGACTGTCGGTACCGACTCGTGTGAATGTTGCCCCAACTGTAGCCTCGAAGAAATCAGGTTTCCTGAGTCTTATTTTGAAGGCCACAGCCGGAAGTTTGTCGTTTCACTTCCGTGTCTGCAGTGAGACTACTTGTTTGTGTGCTGTCATGCTGACGTGACGTCGCAACTCCTTGAAAAGTGAAAGCGAGCAGAAAGTCGTCATGTGCGCGAGCTGACGGGAACGTGTTGGCCGGTCCCCAGTTTATGTTTTTCCGCCTCTGTCGGGATATATTTAACGTCAGCGCTTCCCGTCGTTTAACGCAGAAACACCGGTCGATAATGGAGGACGGCGCTCAAACACAGCCGCTGTTTAGCTTCGGTGTTATAGCCGACATCCAGTACGCTGACATCGACGACGGATACAACTACAGCCAGACGAGTAAGCGCTACTACCGGAGCAGCCTCCAACTGCTGGGACGCGCCCGGGAAAGTTGGTCCGAGGCGGCGGTGAAGCCCGACTTCGTCCTCCAGCTGGGGGACATCGTCGACGGCTTCAACAAGAGACACGGCGCCTCGCAGCGAGCTCTGGACACGGTGCTGAGAGAGTTCGGCTCCAGCCCCGAGCTGGAGGTCCACCATGTGTGGGGGAACCACGAGTTTTATAACTTCAGCCGGAGCTCGCTGCTCCTGTCAAAGCTAAACACGCGACCCCTGAGCGGAGACCCGGCCGCCGCCTGCTGCTCCGACATCTACGCCTACCACTTCAGTCCGGTTCCCGGGTTCAGGTTCGTGGTTCTGGACGCGTATGATGTGAGTGTGCTGGGGAGAGAGAAGGACAGTGAGGAGTACAAGAGAGCTATGAGTCTGATCCTACAGCACAACGATAACGAAGACCTCAACTGTCCCCCAGGTACAAAACCGCTCGCTTACAGCCATTATCAGAGGCGTTTCAAGACAATTTGAGGTCCAGGGGGCCCACTACATTAAACTCAGGCCGTGACCACACAGAAACATAACGTAAACAATCTTTTTCTCTATTGTTTTGAGAGAATGTCGATGCTAAATGCTGTAGTACAGATGCCAGGCCTTTATGTGGCGCTGTAATGTTGCTACACTACAAAAAGGACAGAAAAGAAATTGTATTTTATGAAAAGATGATGTTGGCATTTCCCCAAAACCGCAGCATTGGCGTTTTGAGATTTCCCCACTCTGTGACTCGTTCCAACCCAGAAATTCTAGCAAATGTAACGCAGTATGTGCTAAGTGTGGCTACTTCCTGTTGAAACAATTTTACCCCAGTTTTGTGATTTTTTTTTTTCCCCCCAAACAAAATGAATGTGTGATTTAATGAATCCATTGTATAATTTCTTTGTTATAATAATAATAATAATAATAATTAAAAGGTGATATCATTTTGTTGTTTCAGCATATGGAAAGCAGAGGTTTACAATGTTCAACGGAGGCTTCAGTACGAAACAGTTGGACTGGCTTCAATCTGTCCTGACGTCGGCTGACGACAAACGAGAAAGAGTCACTCTCATAAGTAAGTGAAACAAAGCATGTTTTCTTTTAGTTTGTGGCGTGTGAACTGAGCAGATTATGTGTTTGTCCTTCATCTTTTAAATCCAGTGTGTGACTATTGAAGTAAATGTCATAATTAGCTCCTTAAGGCGTTTTCTGATCTGTTTTAATTATTAAACTCTGAGGTTATAAATTCTCCGTCACAAGCAGGAAGTTTAAACTGGAACACCCACTGAGGTCGTAAACTTGGGGTGGGGGGGCCATTCCATTTGTAATCAGAAGTTGGAATTTCTGAATTGAGGAAGTGTTCTAATTAAAGGAACCTCTGCTAGTTTCCTGCTACAGTGCCTAGATTTCAGGCATTGTCCTGCCGTTGTGTTTGTGTTTCGCTCCATTCTTTATATCCTCTCAAAGACGGATTTTGTGAGCAGTAAAATTCACGTTTGAAACTTTTTGTGGGCGTTTCTTTCTCTTTTCAGTCAAACTCCCAGTGGTAGGGCTGAACAATTAATTGAAATTTGATCGAAATCAAAATGCTACGTCGCAGTATTAGGGCCACATTGAGAAAAAAAGCATTTCACAGACTTCAAGAATAAAGTTGGAATAAAAATATTCTAACTGGTTGTTTTAGAAGAGGAGACTTGTTAAAATGAGGGCCATGAGTGGAACATTTCGTGGAATTGTACTTTAGAATAGGTTTCACAAACAT
Organism: Solea senegalensis; assembly: GCF_019176455.1. Taxonomy (NCBI): domain Eukaryota; kingdom Metazoa; phylum Chordata; class Actinopteri; order Pleuronectiformes; family Soleidae; genus Solea; species Solea senegalensis. The sequence continues at coordinate 26,965 of NW_025321003.1, read as the reverse complement.
AAGTAATAAGTATCAGGACTTTAAAAAGAATGTGGACTTTATTCTCGAAGTCTGTGTAAATGGCGCAGGTGATTGGCGATGCAACAAATATTTGTGTCCGCTGTGAACACAGCGTTAGAGGGTTAAAGGTCAGGCGACCTAAAATCAAATAGAATCAGAATAGATTTTTTTTTTGTTCCACTCCCTCCCCAGGTCACCTCCCCGTCCACCCTTTCTCCGCCGACGCCATGTGCCTGGCGTGGAACTTCGACGAGCTCCTCGCCGTCATCCGCTCCCACAGCTGCGTGGTGTGTTTCATGGCGGGACACGATCACGATGGTGGATACTGCCGCGACGAGGACACGGGGGTGCACCACCTGACCATGGAGGGCGTGATCGAGACGCCGCCCAACAGTGACGCCCACGCCATGGTCTCCGTCTACAAGGACCGGATGGTGCTGAAGGGGAGTGGCCGGGTCGAGGATCGAGTGTTTCCCTTTCCACAGTGATGCTCGATCATTTACGACTGTCCGTTGCTACATTTAGCATTCCTTTCCTCGGCTTTTATCGCATTTTGTGAGGGGGGTGGGGCCTTTTTTTCACCAACACACAGACTAATAACTTCATGAGAAGAAAGGACCTCCTCTTTGTGAGGTTTCTGGTTAAAGTTCAAGTGTGATGAGATACAATTTAGCATCAGACGGTTGTGAATACTACAAATTACGCAAAACATGAAATCTTTCCTACTGCGTTTTTCCTCTCGTCACCGAAAAAAACGTAGATTTCTTACACGCACATTTAATGAAACTAATCTTGTTAAAATTGTGAATAAATCTGTCAGAAATGATAGCCTTTAGGTCCAGGATGAATCAGCAGATATGGTGGGGCAGTTTCTGACTATCGCCTCCTGCTGGCCGGGCAGTTTGTGTTTCTAACTGAGTGGAATTTTAAAAAAACAAACATATTTTTGTTTATCTGCAGTAGGGAAGACAAAGTACAGGAGACCGACGTCCTTTAGAAAACATCATAAATCCGTGAGAAATGTCAGAAAATAGTTACGGATTGTACTGCTTTAAATATATTTTTTAAGAAAAAAAAAGATGGTGGCGTTATAAAAAAACATACAAATATATAACATTATTTCAGCAAATACAATATAAATACCTCAAAAACATTTTATTGCACTTTTTAAAATTAGATTTTACTTAGATTTGTTCCTGTGTCTGTACAGGGTTGCTTTCAGGGGTTTCTGATCAAAGATGAATATTTATTTTACTGAGACATGATTTTTTTTTTAGTTTTCATGTTGCAAAAAAATGACATGATGTAGCTAGAAGTTTGAAATCTGCATTATGTTGTTAAATGTGATGAATTACACAAAACAGAAAATAAAAACAAAAACCATGTAAGACTTTTTCCTGCTTATTGCGCTATCTGGCTTCGTGTGCCGCATTCAGGAAACATGGGAATGTAGTAAATACAAGTTTTCTATTTGGAATGAAGTAAAGAAATGTCAGTTTTTCCTCAAGAAGCAGTTGAAACATCTCACAATGTTCTTGTGTTAAGGATTAGGAAGTGATTACAAGTAGTTGTAAGTAACTTAATACATAGTATTAACTATATAGTATTGTTTCTGTAGTAATTTTGCAGTAAATTTACATTCTGTAACAGAAGTCACATTTTTGCTATATAATTTAATTTTACATTTAATCAGTATGATCTTTTTTTATATTCATCTTGGAACATTTGAGTATTTTATCACTCAAAATAGATAATGAATTCCTGTAAATCATTGAGTTTAACCAGTGATGAGATACAGTTTGAAACTCAAAGATAAAGAAAGGCTTTTAATGTAGACCCTGCATTGCGAATGTTATTAATTATTATTAGTATATAAAATTATATTAAACATCGAATTAAGCTATAAACAAGTGATGACTTTTTGTCATAGGATATGGAAAAGTTGTTATGGATGTATATGGTTAACAAACGTGAAACGTATGTCTGATATGATTCATGTAAATTAGACCACGAAAGCTGTTTCTCCGACGGCCCCTGAAAGCCTCATCGGTACAGACGTGGCCGTGTTTGCTGTAGCTGCTGCTGTTCAAGTGACGCGGTGTCCCGCCTCCCTCCCTCTCTCCCTCCCTCCCTCTCTCTCTCCCTCCCTCTCTCTCTGCATTGCAGCCTGAAGCGCTGCTGCCGGAATCCAACACAACAATGGCGACTCCCAGTCCGGACAGTAACTCCAACAGCAGCAGCAGCAGCTCCAGCTCCGGCTGCATCGTCGGACCCACGTCGCACCAGTTCCACCAGCAGACGCAGAGCAGCAGCATGCAGGGTGAGCGACCGACAGTCCCGCTTCTATCCTCTCGGCTCTCTCGTATTTATATCAACGCTTCTACCGGAGACTCTGGAGTTAAAAGTAGGGGAAATGTAGCTTGTAGCTTGTAGCTTCCACCACAGGCAGCGGCTCCACACGCAGTCAAGGCGGACGATGTGAGTTAGCCTTTTCCGGTCCGAACTGTCAAAACAAAAGCATTAGCTTACCCCAAACGAGAACATGTTTTTTAATTGTTAGATTTAACAAATAAGAATGGTGACATGTAGTTTATACATAAGCTTATGAAAATACTAACGTAGCTTTAGAAACAGTCCATCAATTTTAATAATAAATCTCCCTTTTAACTTATGGAAAAGTCCATAATAGTAAGTGGTAGTTCTTAAATAAATCACACATTTGTTGATTTTTTTTTTTTACTTTTTCATTAAGTTGCATATGTTATTGAATAATTAATGAGTGATGCGACTATAGCAACACATTATAATGAGAAATACATACGATTTACTGAAAAGACCAAAAAAACAAAAGTAAGGGAATATTTAAAAGTGATAGAAATACTTGTAAGTGAACCAATACACTATATTGATTGTAAAGTGGTGACAATATGTGCATTTTTGTATTGATTGCTGCTCTTGATGAAGATCCAATTTTTCTCATTTTGTTTCCAGTTTTAAAAGAGTTAACAAAGTGAGCTTTGAGCTTGTAATTCGACTGTAAGACATGTGTGTACTCAAATACCAAAAACCATACAAATACGTTGTTGTTGTGAAATTGACTTTTCAGTTTACAAAAAATGAGAACGGTCGATAAAAAAAATAATATGTATCAGCTAAAGCTATACTTTTATTTTGAAATGTGGAGTGAGCAGTTTCCCGCGCTCGCGTCACTTCTCTTTGCCTAGCTTGAAGTAGCAGGTTAGCAGCGGTGCACTGAAGCGACTGAGCCAACACGGGCCTCAGTGAAGTGTTCTGTCCTTTTAAGTGTGTCATGGTTAATATAAGACACTTTAATAAAACCACGAATGTCACGTAATCTAAGTAAAAACTTGACAAATGTTTATTTATCGATGTTATTACCCCAGGCTGCTGCTGTTAGCATTGTCACGGCCTACATTGGAAAGTGTCTCTCCCTCCTTTAGCCAGGTCATCGTTTTCATTCACCGCTGTCTGTAGCTGGTAAATACACACAATTAGAGCAATTATATCAATAATTATTACATTCAATGTGTTAATAATCTTGTACAAATGCTGTTATTGTCGCCGTTGAGTGTCATTAGCGTCTGTACTATGTAGGTTACGTTAGTTTCTTGATGTTTCATGGCCCCTTAGCCTAAAACAAACGCACTGGTGTTTATGAAATTACAAATATGAACTTAAAAGATTTGTCTGCCGCTTATTTGCGTGATGAAACTTGTTTATTTTCAAGCTAAGCTAGTGAGAATGTTGTCTGATGGCGGCTGGCTTGTCGAGTACACACTCTAGATCCATTGTCGGACATTAAGCCTGGCCTAAATGTTTTATTTTTCATTATTTCTTACAAGGATGTGACGATATTGAAATTCCATGATATGGTAATAACTTGGTTACAAGTCCACAGTACGATATTTATCGAGTTTTAACTCGAATAAAAGTCAAATGAATAACAGTTAACTATACAATGTAAAACAGGAAGTTTTCAGTTTTACTTTCAAGGAACAGAGCAAAATCCTGTAATAATATACATTGTAGTTTAGGCTTGAAGTTTAAAGTGCTAAAAATAAGTAGTAAGTAAAGTGTTTACTTTTTTTAAATTTCATAACACAAAGATATCAAACTGTTTGTGCACATAAGATACAAACTTTACATGAACATCTCAGTTTCTCATTCCGATATTTATCCTCTTATCTTCTCTGTTGCTTCTATTGCTAGCATTCTCCATTTTTGTTGTATAGACTGGTGTAAAGACCTGTCCTTCTGTACCATTACAGGTCCACAATGTACTTTTTTTTTAAAAAAAACAAAATATTGTGAAATTGACAATACCGTCACATTCCTACATCAAAATGACTATTAATATTGGTTATTATTTCCATAATAATGATTATAAACTGAGGAAAAACCATAGTTCCCGATGACTATGTTGTTGAGTGTGGGATTTAATTAGCAGCATTACTCATTACATTAGTGTGTGACTTGTTGTGATTTACTGTCCAAATATCACTGGGTTAAGAAGGGGTCATGTCTGATAGCGAATGTGTTATGTGTCCTGTTAGCTGCTGGATAATGAACAGCAGCCATTGCCATTGATTTGATTGACTGTTAGCGTCCGGGAGCTAATTAGGAGCAGCGCAGCCTTGTGTCCAGTCAGTGGTTGTTGTTTGTTTTTGTTTTTCCCTGTGGCAGATGTGTAGTATCAAATGTTCTATCTAAACCTTACAGAAACCAACACCTGCTGGAGATGTCAGAATGAAACAGGTATTAATTCACACTCTGCTGTTAAAGGTTATTTATTATTTGTTATGTTGTGTGTTTGCCTGGGTCATTCCTTGAAATGTTCCCTTTCCACCTTGTCATGTTGGTCTTTTTTGGGTCTTGTTAAAAAAAACAACTAGTTTCCTTTTCTTCTTTTTCTTATTTAAATGTTAATTTACCCACACATGCATGTTTATAAATCTATACCCTCCGTTTTAGAATGACATGGCGTAGACACAGTTGACAGACCCTGTTTCAAGCAGCTCCACCGGGGAGTGTTTTTCTTTGGACAGAAATCAAAACTTGACTGTTTCAGAATGCCACTGGTGTGTTGTTGACAGATAACCGCTCATGCAGCACAACGATAGTCAAAAGAAACACACTGCTATGGCAAGAGTAACCTACCAAAGCCACTTCTAAAGTGAATGTTCAGGTTTTTAGGTGTGTGGTTGTGCCCAATCAAAGCAGTTTGAGACATGCAGTAGTATGAGTCACTCGGGCACACTCTCAAAATATCAAAATAGTCAAAAATGTTCTGCCAGTGGGGACACCAGGGCTGCAACTAAGGATTATTTACATTGTTGATCATGTTCCCGAGGTACCACTTGGTCCATGAAAATATTGAAACTATTGGGAAATGTTCTCCAAAACTCCAAAAATGATGATGTTCTCAAATTTATTTAGTTTACAATCTAACATTATTCTGTTTTGTGATGTTTTGGTAACACTTATAGGGTATTTTTGGAAAACGCGTCCCAAAGAAATCTCAAAATGCCACCCTTGCGATTTTGTGTATACAACTAATACGTACTTTATTTTGCCCTCTTTGTCTCCATGTCATCTCAATTTTTTGTTTATTTAGTGTCTCGAAATGATGCCAAGTTTACGGAAAAACCTTTTAAAAAGTCCAGTTTCCATGTGGATAAGACCTCTTTTTTTAATATATATTCCACTTGCAGCATTGACTCGTAATGGGATGTCACTTGCTTACGAATGCCCCACTCACTCGCAAGTAATTCAGCCCTGAGAAAATGTAGTAAAATGTCTTTTCTTTACTTCAGGGTTTCAGATAAGCCTGTCTGGAGTGCCCCAAAGTAAGCACTAGCCTTGCACACGGTGCACACCGACCTCTATTATGTGTGGGTTCACCTGACCTCAGTAGTCTAAAGTGGTTTCCTTTCCAACAGTCCTGTTACTGTCGCCTTTTTATTAACCGATCTGCTCTGTCACTCAACTCCAGACGAAGTGCAACCACTGTAAACTACTGAAGCAGCCTGTGTGGTGCTTTGGTAGTTGTGGGGGGAGACTGTCCACTGTCCACTGTCCACTGCTATGAACTGTCACAAATTCAGTCATGGCTCAGACAGAGAAAGAGAGAGAGGTTCCTTTGCACTGGGGCTTAAAAGGTTGAGGGATCTGTTTGCATTGAAGAGCTGGTTGAACATGGGCACGGCAACGAGAAGCCAAACACTTTAACACAGCACTTTCTTTTACTGAAGCCACGTTTGAAAACTATTTAAGCCTTGTTCACACTACAGGGTTTTCCAATCATTAAAGAATTTCCTCATTTCTTGAGCGGAACATGATCGTCAAAATATGTGAACTTGAACAGTATTGGAGTTTTGCCAAAATTGCGATTAAAAGCACGTGCAATAACTTGATTATGGTGAACTTCCCTTATTGTGATAATGGTGTATGGGACAAAATCATGTGAGAGACTTAAAAATGCTGTCCAGCTCCCGAACATGCAGTCCAAGTGCCACAAGGGGGCGCCTTATTCTTGCCAGTCATTTCAGAACGTTGTGACCTGTTTGTGGCAATTGGACCAAAATGTAACAATAAGTGAGTTTTCGAGACTTTTTAAGAATTTATTTGCAATATGTGCATCGCAATTTTTATTTTTGATAGGACATTCTCATTTGGGGTGCATAATATTGGACTTTTATCAGTCAATTACCAATACTCATACAGAGATTGTTTAGCCTCCTCTGCAGTGAAAGTAACATAATATTTTTCATACTCATTTTGCAGCAGATGTAGATATACATTTACTTCATTGTGTAAAGAATAAATAAAATAGTTGGAATAGATTTGTTTTCCATCCTGCTGGAAATTTGATCCGTGCAACTCAAGCTACCTCAGCCCATTCCCCATTCCATGATTCTGAAAGTTGTGTAGTTTGAACTCGGCTTTAGCTGCAGTGCAGCAACATTTGAAACCAAAATCTGAATCTGAAAGTGCTCAGTGTTAAGTGTTGGGTATTTTTGATATCCGTCAGGATTTTGTTCTGATTTTATTGCTTATTTTTTAAGGGAGTTCTTGAGGGGCAATGTTCTGGACTGGGATTCCCAATATCTTCAGCCTGCAATGAGGCTCTTTCTTTTTGTTTTTTATTTTGGCTCAGTCGCAAAATATAAATATGTGACAAAATAGAGGATTTTAAGCTGAAAGAACTGGTGCAGTGTCTGAGTATTGGGGATCCTCGTACATGTGGGCACTTTGCTTGTGATCAAAATGCATTTTGTTCTTTCTCCTGATCATGAGAAGAGGTTGAGATAAACCAACGGTCAGTCTTTGTATGAAATAGTCATATCACAATTTTGTGGCATGAATTTCTTTAGTTAAAGTGATAATTGAGGTGGGCTTTTTTTAAGTGTGCTTGTAAGAGGTACTGACATAGAGCAAATTTTACCCCCAAAAGACAATGTTTACTTTATCTTGACATTCCAGTCAGATTGTCAACCCAACCAAAGTCCATTGAAAAAATCTGCGTTTTTAGCTCACAAACTTCAAACGACTTTTGTTGAGCACTGATTAAAACATGTGTCAATACCTCATAGAACAACACTTAAAATAAACAACTAAGTATCTCAAGGCTCATCTTAACTCAGGTCAGATGTTACTCAGATTATTGTGTTTTCTGCCCGCAATCAGCTGGTCGAAGCCACAGTGTCGTCTGGTGCATGTTGTGTGGATCTGGATCTGTTTCTGTCTTCACTCTGTCAGGGAAACGCAAAGCGCTGAAGTTGAACTTTGCCAACCCGCCAGTAAAACCCACCTCCAGGCTGCCGCTCCATCCAACGCCCCCCTCCTTCCAAAACCCTCACATGTGAGTATGGAGGTTTTTCGAGAACATTTTTGTCTTGAGGAACACCTGCACAAATTTGGCTGAACCGATTTGAATTGGATGGCCAAAGATTGAGAAATCTGCGACTTCTCAAATCAGATTTGGCCCAAACATTCACTTGGACTTGAGGGTGATTTGGGTTTTTGTGATCTAGAGTTAAAATACAATAAGAGAATCCTTTTTAAATTTGGTAAAAACATTCACTCGGACTCAAGAATGAATTGAATGAATCTCAGGTTATGGTCACTGTGGCCAAGGCAATATATATAATGTTTTTCCTTGTGATACCTCAATAATATCTGAAGGAAGTATTTTAAAATGTGGCACAAACGTTCACTTGGACTCACGGCTAAAGGTCATGGTCATGACGTTCATGGTCATCAAATTCCAAGTCAACAAACTCCTAAAGCCTTCCTTCTTTTCTTTACCGCCTCTTCTCCTCCAGAGAGCGGCTGCGGACGCACAGTATCGAGTCGTCGGGGAAACTGAAAATCTCCCCCGAGCAGCATTGCGACTTCACCGCCGAAGACCTGAGAGACCTCGGCGAGATCGGCCGCGGAGCGTACGGCTCCGTCAACAAGATGGTCCACAAACCCACGGGCCAGATCATGGCTGTCAAGGTGACCTGGATTTACCTTGCACACGATGTGTTGCCGTTGTTCGTCAGAGTCGTAACCGCGTCCTCTGTGTCTTTTGTCCCTCAGAGGATTCGCTCGACCGTGGACGAGAAGGAGCAGAAGCAGCTGCTGATGGATCTGGACGTGGTGATGAGGAGCAGCGACTGTCCGTACATCGTCCAGTTCTACGGCGCTCTGTTCAGAGAGGTCCGCATCTTAATTATGTTGTACAGAACCTGATGAGGGCCACATGTGACGCAAGTCAGTCATGAAAATCGGACTTTTCAAAATTCTTACTAAAATCTCAGACTTCTGACATTTTTTCTCTCCAAGTTTTGACTTTTGCCTCCAAATTCAGACTTTTTTTATTTATAATGTTTTATATATATTATATTACCAATTATAACCCTCTTCCGTAACATTATCACACTTTTATAGAGTGAATAGAAACAAATGTATTTCTTGATTATCAGTCTGGAAACTAACGCTTGTCCCTCTTTGTTTCAGGGGGACTGTTGGATTTGTATGGAACTCATGGCTACCTCATTAGACAAATTCTACAAATATGTTTATAGTTCACTAGACGACGTCATTCCAGAGGAAATATTAGGCAAAATAACATTAGCTGTAAGTAGATTCATTATGCTGTTGTTTTTTCTCTTCGTGGATTGATTGATTATTGATTTTATGTCACAAAGAAATGACTGGAACTGTTTTATTTTGTCTTGAACAGACGGTTAAAGCACTGAACCACTTAAAAGAAAACTTGAAAATAATTCACAGAGGTGGGTTTTTCTGTTCATTAGCAAAAAATACAGATTATTCCACATTTTCCTTTGAAAACAGGAAAATTTAAAACAACTTTCACACTCTTTGTCGTTGCAGACATCAAACCTTCCAACATTCTCATGGACCGAAAGGGAAACATCAAGCTATGCGACTTTGGCATCAGCGGTCAGTTGGTCGACTCCATAGCAAAGACCAGAGACGCAGGCTGCCGGCCGTACATGGCGGTGAGTTCATTCACCAAGTTTTCAGGAGAATTCACAAAACGTTTTAAAACATTTTGGGCTTTTTATTCAAACCAGCACTATTTGGTAAATAGTGTAAAAATATCTCATGTACTTAACCCGTGCACAAGTTGGGAAAACGATTATGTCATAGCCTCGCTTAAGAGTCGTTGTTTATAGAAAGCTTTTTTAAGAAAGCAGAAAGTAAAAGATTGTGTTGTTTCCATGTGGATAAGGTTTTAAAAACATGTTCACAAATTCATGATCCTGCTCCTGTGGAAGGATGCAAAGTGGGAAAAGTGTCCAGCAGAGGTCAGTAAAGTATGTTTGGTTGTATTTCTTAAACTCTTGTGTTTCAGCCGGAGAGGATAGACCCCAGCGCTTCCAGACAGGGCTACGATGTCCGGTCTGATGTTTGGAGCCTGGGAATCACTTTGGTAAGAGATTATTTTCTATATTTTATCGTAGAATAACACAAGAGGAAAAAAAGAAAGTGAAAATCTGAAGTCACCAAAGAAGAACACATTTTAAGTTGAGTAAAAGGTCAAAAATATCTTCTTCACTCACAGTAAGTCATCCCTCAGAAACAGTACATTTAATAATTTTAGGAAGAATGGCATTTATTTTTACACCGTAGGAGGTGGAAGGATTGATTATTTATCAATTTAGAATATTACTACAAAGTTTTTTTGAAGGTTATTTGCAAAAGGAAATAATGAAGAATTCATTAATTTATTTAAAATACAACTTCTTTTGTAGTAATTAGCATTTTATTGGGTTAGTTTAATTTATTTCCAGCTTATAACCCAGTTATTAAGGTTGACTTTAGGTTTTACTTTTATTGTGTTTGTCAGTTTTTCAGTGTTAAAAATAGTTTTGTTTAATTTCCCTGATTTGTGAGAGTAAAGTCTTGAAAAGTTCAACATTTCAGGAGCATATTAATGTGATAAAATAGCCTCAACTAAATGCTTTCGATGTCAAAGCATTTGTTATTTGTTATGGGGGTGCAGTGGCTCAGTGGTTAAGACCGGTAACCTGTGTGCGAAAGACTTCATGGTCGCAACGGTCGCAAGTTCCACTTCACCGCTGGCTCATTGTACTCAATTCCATTGTAAGTGGCTTTGGATAAAAGCGTCTGCTAAATGTCATGTAATGTCATGTGATCTTAAAAGGTTTAAATTTGTTAAAATTTTGATTTTCAAAACCCTGAATCTCAGCAGGTTTTGACGATGTGTTTGAAAATAAAGGTCTAAAATCCTTGTTTTTTGTGTTTTTATATTTTCTCAGTACGAGTTGGCCACGGGCAGATTTCCTTACCCCAAGTGGAACAGTGTTTTCGATCAGCTCACACAGGTGGTGAAAGGAGAACCACCTCAGCTCAGCAACTCGGAGGAGAGACAGTTCTCTCCCAAGTTCACCAACTTCGTTAATCTATGGTGAGCAAACTTGAAACGACACGGTTCAATCTATGATTTTAAAACGCCTGAGATAGAGTTCTCAACGGGCCTGAAAATTACAACCTGACCCGACCCAGCCCGCGGGTCTTTACACCAGACCCGGCCTGACATACCAGTACGAACCAGTCTGCTGCTGCTGCTGCTGCTGACCCAGCACCCGTCTCCTGGCTCGTGTCGTCTGGGTCCTCCGGTACCGACTGCGGCGCAGCTTATAGGCGGGACTTCACATACTGTTGTACAGTTGCCCTTTGGTGGTCAGAGGAATGTTGGGGCTTTGTGGAGTGGTGCACATGCAGGGGTGTCGGCTCCGCCCCTCTCCAGATTTACTCTTCACCACACGTGAACACCGATGGTTCACATCAAACATCATATCATTTACAAACTGCAAGAAATGTGTTTTATGAGGGGAAAAAAAGGAAGCCCGAGGCCCGACCTGACCCGCCTTATTTGCAGAATGTTTTGGCCCGGCCCGCTGAGAACTCTAGCCTGAAATATTAAAGAAACACAAGCTCGTACGTAAACATCTGCTCTGGAGCTTCTTTAAGATTTAAACATTTTCTCACTAACATTTTTCACTGTTGAAAGAAGAAGACGAGCAAGTTATAAATGAACCATTTGACAATGTCACTCTCTTTCCAGCCTTACAAAGGATGAATCAAAAAGGCCAAAGTACAGAGAGCTTCTGGTAAGTTCTACCTCATTTTTAAAGCAACCAGTCAAATGTTTGTTTTTTGTGAATCAGTGGCTAAATCACAGTTAATTGATTCCTCAACCACTAGACTCTCAAATAAACCGATAAATATGTGGATTAATCCTTTAAAAACTACTTCAATTTGAATGTAAACGAAGGACAAAGTGACTGAAAGACGCCTCAAATACACTGTTTAAATTCCTATATTTTAGTATTTAAAAAGTAAAGTGAACATTTTAGTTTAAATTTTTTTAAGCTAAAACAGTAGAAAAAAACTAAAAGGTTAATAATAATGATAATAATAATAATAACAAAAAGGTTCTAAATGTATTGGGGTTTAATTTTCAGAATCCTCTGCTGCCCTCTACTGGCAGAAACAGAACTAAATCTGAATTAAGCAGCACTGAAGTTCAGATTATGTTTCTCTAAATTGTCTTTAAGGGCAGTTTTTAAAGACTTTAGACTTATCAGATTGATATTTATCATTTTCAATAAACAATGGGTCAATTATTTCTTTTTAATCTGCCAAATTATTACGAATTACACATTTTTGCTGTTGCATGTATTTTATATATGGTTTATACTTATTTTTTTTAACATAGCTTTTTGTTATCATTAGATTTTTTTTTAATCTATGGAAGGAGAAAAAAACAGGAAATTGTCTAAATATTTGGCTTCAGTTATCCATCGCTGCCTTGATTTCTAAAAATCAACATTGGCCAGAGTAAAAAACTAAAACTAAATTAAAACTAAAAATAAACCTCTCCTGCCGGCACACTTGTCAAATTTCCAGATTATGTTTAAGAGCTTTTTTCTCACTTCTCAAATCCACATCGAGTTTTACCTTAAATGTCACGTAAACAACATTTGAAACAAACGTCTCTGCTTGTCTCTCTGTCTCCGTAGAAACGTCCGTTCATCATGATGTACGAGGAGCGCTTCGTTGACGTCGCCAACTACGTGTGTCGCATCCTGGACATGATCCCCACCTCGCCCATCTCGCCCATGTACGTGGACTGACCCGAGCGAGTCCCGGTCTCCTTGGCGTTGTGTCGTCGTCGTCGTCACGTAGTATCATCGTCTGTTTTATTCACACGTTCCAAAGATTTTAACTAAAGAGGAACTTTTAAAAGTCCAAAATTGCCCGGTGCAATACGTCGAGTCGTTAAAAAACAAAGGTTCAACTCGTTAACGTGTAAATGAGTGTTTTTCTTTTTGTTTATTTTTCTTTACATTTCCCCCGATATGCAAACCTGTGTTTGAGTTTGTCTCGACGCGTGTTCAAGGACAAACTCTCACAGCCGCCGCTCGCTCTCGCCGTGTTCCACTCTCGTGTGTTATGGTGACGTTTGTGTTCAAAAAAGGTTGAAGCGTTAAAAAGGTAAACGTAAAGATAACTTGCAAAAAGGCCATTTAACAACACACAAAAAATATTTGATACCCTACAATAGCTGCTGAAAACCAGAGGACACAAAATGTCCACACACCACCTGAAGCATAGCGTTACCTTTGTCGGTGTCTCTAGCGCAGGGGTCACCAACCTTTTTGAGACCGAGAGCTACCTGAAGGTTAGAGAATAATATGGAGGGCTACCATATTAACATTTTATGCAGTTTACCATTTAAATGATAAATATTATGCATTCAATTGCATACACATTAATTCCAGTGCTTACTCCTAATGATTATCACAGTTTTTATAAACAATATCAAGGACATTTTACTCAGTGATCATATGGATACATACAAGTGAGGTGAAGTGAAATGTGCCCGCGGGCACCTCGTTGGCTGCCCGCGGGCACCACGTTGGTGACCACTGCTCTAGCGAGTGTTTGGTCATGTGGACGTCTCCTATGTCTTTTATTTAAAGCTCATTTCTCTACATGATAACCGTATGAGACTGGAAAGATCACCACTAGCTAGCAACAACCACATTAGCTGCAAGTATTTGGCTGTGTAAAAGATTTGCATGGGTGCTTTGCTATTTTGCTAAAGGGTAACTGGGTCATTGTCATTGTTAAATGCTAGCTAAAGGTGCTTTTCTGGTATAACAATGAAAAAGAGATTAGCAGGGGTGCTTTGCTAAAGCGGAGCTAGGTTATTTTAACTGTTAAATGCTACTGGTCAATGCTAGCTAAAAAATATTTCTCTGTTAAGAAAAACCATACAAATAGCACTGAGAATACAGTTAACGTGGGTGCTTTGCATATTTTATTCTTTGCTAAAGAGGAGCTAGGTCATTGTAAATGTTAAATGCTCGTAAGTGCTAGCTAAAAATGTTTCTCTGGTATGAATTGGGGACGCTACATGCTTGTTTTGTTATTCTCATCGACGACTTTAATTTAACACCGTAAAAGGAACTGTTTTAATTTTAATCAAAAAAAAGAAGAGAATCTACTGATGTTTACCTTGTTTTTTACTTAGTTGTGAATATTATGACACGACCTTAGCGTCTCCCTACGGCTACATTGACAATGACTCAACAAAATTGCCTTTTTACCTCTTTAACTTGAGTTTACATATAACCTAGGAACACTTAAATCTGGCACACGTGTGTTGTTAAATGGCCTTAAATGATCAAAAGTCAGTTTTTTATCTCGCACCGACGACAAGATGCTAATTTAAGACGTAAATGCAATAATACCAGATGAGAGAGACACACTGGGGCGAAGCCTATGCTAGTTGCCTCATGTAAAGTTACTTGAGGACATTTTGCCTGTCAACGTAAATGTGTGTGTGTATATGTGTATACATATATAGATATATATATCTATATATGTGTATATATGTGTGTATGTATATATTTATATATACATATATATATATGTATGTATGTATATATATATATATGTATGTATGTATATATATATATATATATGTATATATATATATGTATATATATATGTATATATATATATATATATATATATACATATATATACACATATAGTGCATCTAATCTGCTGTTCCTGGCAGGTTTTGCTCGACAGTTGAGGCTCATTTCTTTAAACCCAGAGATGATCAGATTTGTGAGTTCTGGCTGCTAGAGGGAGAGATGGAGAGAGAGAGAGAGAGAGAGAGAGAGAGAGAGAGAGAGGAAAATAAATGAGTCTTAATGCTCTTCAGCAGTCTGTCATAGCACTGTACCGTTCAACTGATCACACACTGCCACACGGAGGCAAACAGCAGTAACTACACGTTTAAAAAAGCCCCCAACCAGAGACCCCCACAAAAATGAAAAAAATGCTGCTAAATGAACAAAAAACTGGCCACAACGCACACAACTGTCAGGAGATGAGGACAAATGAAGATTTACTCCATGGACAGTTACTGGTCACCATGAACTTGGCATGTTTCACCGTTACTGGGCCGTTACTGGTCCGTTACTGGTTCTCTCTGGTTTGCACCACGTTAGATGAGTGTTTCTAAGATTTATGCATCGTCGTTCTTCTCTCAGAAAGCCACGTCCACCGTGCAGGGACGGTACAAAATTTCTCGCTACCCCAACCCTCCCAATAATTGGACACTGTAGAGTTTAAGAATGATGTACAGCCACACTTCTTTCAGTGTGATATAAACACGTTTTTACCCTACCAGCAAGTCAAGGAGGAGAAAGTGCTAGTTCCTTTTTCAGCTCGTAGCCAAAGAACCAACTTTCTTCATAACTGAATTCTGAGTTTCTAACGTTGCGTTCAAGTCAAAAGGCAAACTTGCAAACTCTTATTTGCATTATATGGGACGTTCTTGTATTCGCAACATTCGGAAAACACTTTTGAACGGCTCATTCTAGCATTTTCAAAGGATTCTCAAAACTCTAGTTCTTTCACTAAGTTTAGAATATTTGACGAAATAATACGTCAGGATATTCAGTGTTGGTCCCTTTTTTTTTTTCTCTGAGTTTTTGTTTAGCATGCGCTTCTGCAGATGTTAGCCGTCTTACAAAATGGCCGCCATAGTCAGGGAATGTTAGAAGTCGCTATTAAAAAAACCAAAATGCATTAAACGTGGCGTAACCGAGAGGCTTAAACGTCATAAGTGAAAGACCAAACACGACTTTAAATCTCATGTTAAATGGTGCAAACCTCAGAGAGAACGGCCAACATTTGACACGAGCGTTTAAAAAAAAAACACATGTTCTTTACTCGCGGGGACGTTTCTGGGAAGCTAACAAATACCACTGGTGAAGATACATTTCCAGGGGTACTATGTTGTATAAATTTGCAATTTTACTAGAATGTTCATATTAGATTATAAGATAATATTATGGGCAATGAATATTATATTGTATCTTTTATCGAGGGTTACAAAATAAAGTTCCCATGGAAGAGAAATAAAAAAAACACCTGTATTTGTTTGCTTCTTGTGAATTTTTGACAAATAAAAAAAAAACAAAGAAAAGAAACTGTTAAGTGATGAAATTATTTTTGCAGTGATCATTTTATTGCTTTTCTTTCTGTCGTATACAGAGATGCAGGCAAAAAAATACTGTCTCTTTTTACAATAGTAACGCAAATAAGTGGCCAAGCAACATGGAGGCTTCTGTCGGAGGTGAGTTTGTTAATGTATTTTTTTTTTCTTTGATTTTTAATTTGGAAAAATGAGTGTGAAAAGACACCAGACACTTAAAAAAAAGAAGAAGAAGAAGCCTAGTGGATATTCTTAAAATAGAGACGTAAAGAATATCAACTTTATCTTATATTCATGACATGTACAAATAACCATTGAACCCATTGAATAAGTGCAACTTAATAAGTAACAGACAACAAGCAATAATTGGTCGCGTTTTTTTTATGGAGAGGGTTAACTGTAGGAAACGTTTTGACCGAGTGCA
Organism: Solea senegalensis; assembly: GCF_019176455.1. Taxonomy (NCBI): domain Eukaryota; kingdom Metazoa; phylum Chordata; class Actinopteri; order Pleuronectiformes; family Soleidae; genus Solea; species Solea senegalensis. Next base: position 10,460 of record NW_025321003.1, on the reverse strand, counting down.
CTTGAAGTAATAGTTTGAATTGGAACTTTGGGAAGTAGTTAGTACTCACTTTTTTTCTTCAAGACAAGAATTTACCAATTTTGAGCTCCATTTAAATCGCAAGTGGCAGAACGGAATTGGGATTAATAATGGACACAAACGGATCTTGGGCTAGCCTTTCTTAGCATTACCTAGCATTTTGCCATGTGTACGACTGATTTACTGAAAACTAATAAGACAGAACTCTAAAATTAGCAATGTCAGGGTTGGTGGGGTTAGCTCCCGTCATGTGGAGATTCTGACTTCTGACTACAACTGGAACAAATCATTACGCCACTCTTTTACCTGTTTGGCTAAATAGGGAACTGGAGTGATGGTTAGCAGTTAGCTTAGCTTAAACAGCAAGTTTGGCTCTATCTACAATAAAAAATCTAGTATTCTCGCAAAATCGCAAAAAAACATGATTTCCTAAGAATTTAAGTGAAGTAGCATTTTTAGATATGCTAGTGTGATGTACAGGCTAATAACTTAGTGAAACCTCAATACGTTGCTAACAACATTGAGGCTATTGGCGTCTTTAATTTGGGTCGTGTTGGCAAAGTTAAAACCTATTAGTAAAGTGACAAAATTCATTCTTACATTTCTTAGGTTTTGACAGAGCCAAGTTAGCTGTGAGCTTCCCAATTCCTGCTGCTAGCTGCGTGTCATCAACTGTCACATCAAACCGTGAGTGTCACAAAAATGATTAACTATTACTTCAAGTTTGTACATTTATGTGAAAAAAAAAAAATAGACAATTACATTATTTGTTAAAAAAAAAGAAGCTGTTTTGAGAAACTGCCGCATGTCTTTGTTTAGCTCTAGTTTAGTTCTGCTCTTCACAGTAAAAGGTCTGAATATATTACATTTTCCTATTCACAAGTGCTAAATAATGGGCGTTTTACACGTCACACAATTGTTGGAAAACAAAGTGTTTTAGGAGAACATGGCTTTTTCAAAGTGGTTCCTTTGGTTTACTTGTCAGACTGGGAGAACTGGATTTAAATCAAAAAGAGAAAAGGAATGCCAGTTTAAATACAGGTAAAAGTATAAATATAAAAACACAAAATAAATAAATGTACTTGGTCTAAAAGATAGAGGGTGAAAATTTAAAAATAGAGATGAATTTGTGGAGTTTTTTCATCAAAAATTGTCCGATTTTACTGGAATCTTATGTGTGTAGCTTTAAGGGAACATACAAATGGGGGGTTTGTATAAAAATAGTAAAAAGCAGTTTCATATAAAGCACAGTTTGTCGGTGGATTAACAATAAGACCAAAGGTTTTTCTCTCTCCATAATGTGAATATAAAGGCCAGTGAACAGTGAACAGAAACTTGTATAAAAAAAGAAAGAAAATTACATTCAAGCAAAATTGTGACAAATGTGTATAAAGCTAGAAGTGCACAGTGACTTTTTTTGTGTGTGTGTCATATTTACATCAAATAAGGAATTGATTACATAATACAATGGATCTGTGGTTGTGTCACGTCCTCAGATGTCAACATTGTTTCTGTCGGCAAACGTAGTTGTGATATTTACAAAAATGGCCGAGTCGAGTCGTCCTCGTAGTTCCTTTCGTTGTTTTTGTTTTTTTGTTTTTCCAGTAATACAAACACAGACTCGTAGAAAATATACAATGATTGTCGGAAAATTAAACGTGTCTTCAAGTCTAGGTGGGCGTTAACACTGATGTTGCGTTAAAAAAAAGAAGCGTAAAAGCACTAAAATCGTGCTCATCCGTTCAGAAGGAAGTCCTTCGCGTGTCCACGTGGGTTTTTGTGAATCAAAAAAAGCACTTGGTCGTTGAACTCTAGGTCATGAGAACCTCATAATTGTGTAGTTAAACTCCTGACTCCTTCATCAGTCTTTTAAAAAAGTAGATTATCAGCTCATAGTTCAGGTTTATTGAGGTGTGGTCGCGTGGTCGAGCTCTCACCAAAGTCCATAGAGAAAATGTTTAGCTCTCTGGGACACAGGAGCTGCTGGTCTCCTGCTGCCTCGTGTGGTCAGTTTGTGTCACTCAAGTAAATCCAACACATTTCAAACACAGAAGTTTGGACATTTGAACTCACTGATGGAGGCAGCAGTGAGTCAGTAATTCCTGTATGCTGTGATGTAAAGTGATGTAAAGCATATTATTTTATTCGGTGTTATTAGGCTAAAATCGGTTCTTTCTAGTGTCCCCTGCTAGCAGATACAATAATGAGTGTTGGTGTTCGGCGATAACGGTCAAAACCACATTAGATGTTGAACAGGCCTTAGTACAGATGTGTTATTAAGGCTAAGTTGATGTTAATCAGTAAAATAGTTTATTGGACTTCTAAATTTAGCAGAATCAGTAGAAATATAAGGAAATATTAGTATCGGACACAAAATAATCTCCACTTCATCCAACCACACCTCAGAAAACCTGAGTCATCACATGCACCAAAAAAAAGAGCTAATTGTTAGCGAGCACCTGGTCGGTGCTGTTGCTTTCACCAGTGGTCCAGGTGAAGGTCCATGGCAGAGTGCAAGTTAATGTCCGTGGCGTCCAGGAACTCTGCGTTAAAGACGCCCCCCGGCGGCGGGACACTGAAGGCCGCGGCCGAGTTTGGCGGCATCAGGTCCAGCCACTCCATCGTCTCCCACGGCGTCTCGCTGAACGCCATGTTTACCATCCCCATCACGTCAGGGAAGGCGGATGCCTTGGCACTGACGGGCGACAGAGGCGTGTCCATCTGCTCCCTGCTGGTGCTGGTCACGTGTTTGTCCTGTTGGGGGTGCGGTAGGTGGTGGTGGTGGTGGTGGTGGTTGTGGTTGTGTGGGCTGCCGTACCCGTCGCCCTCTCTGTGCCCGTCGTCGTCGGCAGCCATCTTTGGGATGGCCGCCTCTGCGCCGCGGCCGATCTGACCCACAAGCAAAGTATCCAGGTGGCTCTCGGCGCTGTGATTGGCCGAGTGCTCGTAGTGGTGCTGGTTGGGGTACTGGTGCTCGTAGTGGCGGTGGCACCTCGGGATGAGGAGGCCGGGACACCCTGAGGACACAGTAATGTGAGGGACAACTTTGGTTACACGGCACACTTCCCTGTCTTCTCTGGCATTAGCGGGCATCTCTTGAAGAGAAAGAGGGAGATGAGGGAGGGTCACAGGAGGAAGAGGGGGCTTTACTTGCTCTTTGTGTTGCTGCATTGTTTTGAGTTTACTCACGCAAGTTAGCCCTTGAGGGCTAAACTAAAGGACTTTTTTCGTTTAATCAAACCATTTCAGGGCGGAGATTCCAGGGATTTGGGATCTCACAGAAACTCGTGATTTTACGTTGGTTGGTGTCAGTGCTGAAAAGACGCATTGTGTGGAAAATTTGGTTGGCGTTTGGTGTGAATGCACCTTCAAAAAATCAGATTAAAGAGTACACACGGGGGATGGGGGGGATTTCCTCTTACCTCCACTCTCTATGAGAACGTCCAAAAGTTCGTCCATCTGCTGACTTCTGGTCAGTTGCTGTAAAAAGAAAACAAAAACCTTTTTTACTCACTGAACTTTAACGTTACAATGAACTTTGTAACGTTCAGTGAACGAAAAATGTGAATGTCGTTAAATTACAGATTTTACATGTAAAGCTTTCAAGCAGTTAACTCAGACTTGCAGAGGAAAGTTTCTGTATCGTTTTAGGTGAAACTTTAACTATATTGTGTAGCAAAAGTTTTCATTGTAACTCACAATTTTGTGTTCTAGACAACATGAAACCCAGGTTTATCCGACCTGAGGTCTACGATTTTCCAAAGTCTAAGCATTCTGTACATTATGATACGCAAGTCCTCGTACGAAGAAAGTAGGTTTTTGTGAATTAAGTTTTAAAATATGACAATATCCATTTTCTTCACTAAATTCAGGTGGATTGTGTAGGAACTACGACTTGTAGATATTACTTTAGATTTTTTAGTAAGTAGAAGGTTGGAAGGTGAGGTTAGCAAGCTGTTAGCCTGGTCGCTCTCATCAAATACTACTGTGTCTTTAAGCTAGTTGGCTATACTTCTCCATTATCGTAGCTTTTCTTGTTTAGCAAATTTGTAGATTAGCCTCCCTCATCAAACACCATTACCTATGTCTTTTAGCTAGCTGACTAGGTTGCTATACTTGCTGCATCATCATAGCTTTTCTAGGTTAGCAACTTAGCCTCCCTCATCAAATTATTTTGTGTCTTTTAGCTAGCTGGCTAGGTTGCGATACTTGCTGTATCATTGCAGTTTTTCCTTGTTTAGCAAATTTGTAGCTTAGCCTCTCTCATCAAATTATATTGTGTTTTTTAGCTAGATGGCTGGGTTGCTATACTCACTGCATCGTCATAGCTTTTCTAGGTTAGCAAGTTTGTAGCTTAACGTCCCACATCAAACACTATCATGTTTAGCCTCAACTTTTATCTCTGTTTTGACAGAAATTAACCTGTTTCATTTAAAAAATATATTTTTCAGTCATTTATTATTTTGTGATGGGCAAACTTTGTAATATTTAAACTACATATTTTACATTTCTGTGTTGCAACAGATATTTAAAAACAATACATTTAATTGAATCAGTTTCTTGTTTAATTAAACTTTCTAAAAAACATCCGCCGCCATGTAAACACCAGTGAGCTGCAGACCTGATGAAGGGTGAAAAGTTAATGCTGTGAACAAAGCGAATGGATGAATTAAAAGAGGTGCAGCAGAGGGTGGATGGTGGACAGATGGAAAAAGAACAAAATAAAAGAAGAGGAGGGAAGAAGAAGATGAAGAAGAAGAAGTGGGAGTTACAGCGACGCCGACAGGTCAAATGCAAAAAAATAAAAATTATCTCTGGCCAGCCATTTAAATAATCCACGGAGCTTTAGCACAGATTTCAGTTTTACCTGCTTCACTGCATCCTCATAGCACGGGGGCTGTCTTAAGTCAGATGCATCTGAATCTGAGCTACTGAAGGCAGGGGAAGAGACCTGGCTTTTATGGTCAACATGCCGAGGAGAGGGCAATACTGACATCTACATGAGAGATAGGTGAAAAGTGACATTAGCTACGTAAAAAAATATCCCATGATCCCATTAATGAAACATTTGACTGTGAGGAAAGTTGGGCGCGGTGTTCGGGTGAAGATGAGATGGACAGACGTGTAAAGAGTGGTGATATAATGACACAGAGACGATCATGTAGAATCAGACTAGAGCTGCAACTCACTATTTTTATCGATTTGATGATTTTCTCGATTGTCCCGTTTCAGTTTGAATGATTTCTTTGTCGAATGGAGCAAAGAAACCCAGAAAATATTCACACTGTCAAAATGGTCGATCGCTTATATATTAATAATAATACTACTACTAATAATAATAATAATAATAACAATAATAATAACCGTTGCAGCCCTAAATCGGACAGATCACAAATTAATGGAAAGAAGAAAAACGTGAGGTGATTCAGACGAACACTGTAAGAGCATGTGAATGAATGAGTGAGTGAGTGGACGTACCTTTGTCTGCATGTTGTGGTTCTCGGCTTTGACTGAGCCGCTGTGGTTCAGGCCACAGTCGGCCGAGGAGGGAAAGTCTCCCTGAAGAACCCTGTGGTCAGAGGCGTAAGAGCAGTTCACCGTCTGTCCACCGCTCTTCTGCTGCATCTGGACGAAGACCAAGAGACCATAGTAATTCATGTGTTCATATTTGTATTAGAAACTGATGTTTCTATTACTTTTTAATCCGCACCATCAGCAATTTTAGCTCACAGCTTACATTACATGTCATTTAGCAGACGCTTTTATCCGTAGTGACTTACAATGCAATTGAGTACAATCAGCCAGGGGTGGAATCGAACTTGCGACCATGATGTCTTTCGCACACAGGGTACGGGTCTTAACCACTGAGCCACTCCACCCACAGGAGTTGCTGGTCTTCTGCTGCCTCGTTTGGGCATATTTAAGCTACTGAAGTAATTCCAAATTAAGGATTTCAACACATTTGGATTTAGCGATAGAGGCAGCGGTGGATCAACAACATGCTTTAGCTTCTTTTCTTGTAATGGCTAAAATCTGGTTCCTTGACTTTGTTTATCACATTTTCCTTCTAACTCGAGAGGAGAGTTACTAAAGATAATTCCTACCTGCATGTTGGATGCTCGATTGTTGCCCGGGGTGTGGGGGTGAGGCGATAGCAGGTAGGGGTTATTAGGGGATGGTGGTTGAGGACTTCTGGAGGTCTTTCCATTTGGCGATTCTGTGGGTGAGCACTCTGGACTCAGGAAGGCAGACACGGTGGGGGGGCCACCGGAGGACGGGGCAGTGTCCATACACGGCATGGACATGTTGCAGTGTCCCACGTCCTCCACGCAGCTTGTGGGAGGACTCTTCAACTGTTTTGGAGAGGACAGAGGACAGCTAGTAGACAGGGACATGGGCTCCTGCTTGATGGTCACGCCAAAGAAGTGTTGGCTCATCATGGCTGGAGTCTGCTGACGGTGCATGGACGGGTGAGATGGAGGCGGGACAGCGTCCTGCGTTGCTCCGTAGCAGCGTTTCCTGTTGTGGAGCTGCATCTTCAGCTCTTCAACCTGCACAAGCGTGGTGTCAAGATGTCAAAATATGTCTTTCATTTATTCTTTATCTTTATTCTGTCACTTCAGACCCACCTGTCTCTGCTCCTGGTGCAGCTTCCACGTCAGCTCCTCGATCACCTTCTGCTTTTCCACCAGCATTTTATCTTTTTCCGCTTCCATGCCGTCCACGTTCCCAACGCTCTGTGCTCCGCCGTCCTCCATGCTCAGCTGCGCCGGCGACGGCTGCAGGCCGAACTGCGTCGGCGAGGACATGGGGACGTCGCTAAAGCTGTCGGGGAGCGAGCCGCTGAGGGAGAGTTCCGAGGAGGCCGGAGAGATGGGAGGGGTGGAGGAAGTGCTCGGGTACGGGTAGTAGCCTCCCTGAGATAAGGCACTGGAGGAGGACGGGGACTGGTAGGAGGACAAGGACCCTGTGGGTGTGATGGGGAAGGTCACTGTAGTGATGTCAGAGGAGCCTGACGGCGAGGAGCCAGTGTTGGAGTCCTTGAAGGGTCGGAGTCTCTCGATGAGGGTGGTCTTGGTGCCTGAGACAGGCATGCCGCGGATACGAAGGTGCTGCCTGAGCTCTGAAACCTTCCAGAGAAGAGACGTTTAAGATGGGAGCATTTCTTACACGGTGGACATTTGATAGTCTGAATTGCTTGAACACCTACTTTCAGGTCATCCAGATTGGCCGGCAGTGAGCCAGGTTTGACAGCTGAGATGTTGCTTTGGTTGGGATGTGTGCTCTTCACTGGAGAGGAGGAGTTGCTGTTGACCGCGCTGGACGGACCACTGGAGCCGCACACCGATATCTGCTCACTGGATCCTCTACAACCACACAATGGAAACGGACCGATCACTCGAAGTAACGTGGAGGTAAATATGAAGTTTATTTATAAGTCTGATGTGTCCCTCGGCAAGACACTTAACCACAAAATTGCTTAATAAATCCAGCCCATGTGAATGCAGGAGTAAACTAGTGCTGGTCCCAAGCCTGGATAAATGTAGAGGGTTGAATCCGATCAGATCAGATCAGAAAACTTCGAGGTACTTGGGTAATCCCTTGGTTAAATCCTAGATTGTGGCATCTAGGATTGAACCAAGAACGTTCTAATCTTCAGCCTTAAATTCTCCAAATTGAGAATTTAAGTGACTAAGAAAACGTTGAATAAGTCTGAACTTCAACTTCAGACCACCCTGGTTGACCAATGACCCAGAGTTATCTAATGTTGAAGTCGAGCACTTCACATCGTCTTCATCAGCAAATAAAGTGAACAAACCCTTTTTTTTTTTCTCAAAGGCAATCAGTTGGGAGAACGTCAACCTGAAAGGTTCTTGGTTCAATCCTAGGATCAGCTGAAATCTGGCCTTTGAGGGTCAAAAGCCTTTGGTCAAGTACTTGATTCAGCTTCATTGGTGACGACTGTGACATCATGTATTCAAAAGCCCCCGGAAAAAGCTGGTAAATTTATATTATTTTTGTATTTCTTGAGCTTTTGCGACTTACTTCTGGGTGTGGACCTGCGGGTGAGGCTGGTAGCTGAACGCCGGCTGCCTCTGCTGGACCTGCAGAGTGTGTGCATGCTGCTGCTGCTGCTGCTGACTCTGTGAGTGTGTGTGCGAGTGTTTCTGCTGGCTGAGGATCTGCAGCTGCAGGAAGAGCTGCTGCTGCTGCTGCTGCAGGAGGCGAGCGTAGGCCGAATCCATGGGTGGAGGGGACTTCTCTGCCTTCTGGTCAGGAGGAATGTACTGGTGGTACTTGAGCTTCTTTACTTTGGGCTTCACATCTTTGGGTTTCTTGTGCCGGTTCTTGTCCGACGTCTTGGACTATGGGACGTTGAGAAGGTGAGACGATGTGAGCATGGGAGGTTGATGTTTGTAACTCGTTTTTAATGCGTCTTTTTTTTGCTCACCTTGACGATAGCTGGGACAGGTATTGGGGGAGTGGCCAGGCTGTTGTTGGCGCTGGACAGTCCTTCATCCTGACTTTGTTCTGTTGGGTCTCTGGTTGCACCTCCCTGTTCACAGATAAAACCAGCATATGTGACTCATATTTACACTGTTTTTCAGACATCACCTGCAACCAAGCTCCTATTGGACGACACCAGCTGTCAATCACACTGGTGTCCACTCCCACTTAAGTTCAGACATTTGGGCTTTGGCAGAATTGTTTACTTTAGCATTTATTAGCATGTTTTTTGGAACAGGATCTTGCCAAATAGTGAGACTCAGATCAATAGTTGATTGAAAACTTATTTTTAATCGTTTATAAAGTGTTAATAATGTAGTTATAAACATGTAGTCTTATTGGTACCAATGTTATTCAGTATCATTTTACATTTTCCTCTTTTACATTCTTTTTTTTTATCTCCTAATTCAATTCATATTTTGTACTTTTCCTATTTTGTCCTTTCACCATTTTTGCTGCGCTCCCAATCCCCCTATTGCTCCCTGGGGGCAGATATTAGCGTATGTGCAAAAATAAATAATTGTAACTATAATTTCCTTGAATAAATAATCTTATCTACTGGGATTTATTCTTCAGGAGGTGTTGAATTTGACTCTGATGTTTTAATCCAAACAGATTGATAATCCCTGAAACATTTTCAAATTTGGAAACTGTCGGAGAAACAAACAGACATAAACAAAACTCTTGTTCTGGCTCGTGTCTGTGTGTCGAGCAACCGTTGGGTTTGGACGGTGACGGTTGAAGTGAAGATAATGATGTCACAGAGGAAGGAATGTGGCAACGGTCAGTGCAGAGATGCAGTTACACTGAGTCACCACAGGAGGGCAGTATAACCAAAGCTTTGTGAAGAAAAACCACCAGGACACTGGTCTTTTTACCTGTGGGGTACTGGTGAGGGCAGGCGAGGAGGACGAGGATGGTGTGCTGCCCACTGCATCGGACGAAGGACACACTGAACCCTGGGACTCGTCACTGTGGTGCTGCTCCGGAGACAGACTCTCGCTGCTGCTGTCCTCCTCGAACGCGTACGAGTCCTCCTGCTTTGGGAACTTCCCCTGGTTTACTGTGTGAAGAGCAGAGAAACAGACAGACAGCAGTGGGCGTCAGAGAGCTGAGACGAGAATTGTAAATGTTGGTGGTTCAGGAAGACACAGGTGAGTCTGTACCTGAAAAAAGAAGGTTTACTTACTGTTTGATTAAAAACAAACTTTATTTATTGAACATTTGTAATGTTTACAGGTGGAATATACAAAACTTCAGCTTTATACAATAATCTTATCTACTGGGATTTATTCTTCAGGAGGTGTTGAATTTGACTCTGATGTTTTAATCCAAACAGATTGATAATCCCTGAAACATTTTCACAACATTTAAACCCAGTCTTGTTTTATTTTAAGGCTCAGAGTTTAAGAACTAAAATTTCTACGAGTTCCGCTTGAATATAGCAAGGATGGGACAGTATTTCAAAGATCTCTCTGTGGATTTATTCCCAAAGAAAAACCTGGATTTGTACTGAATCATGATCATGCCTGTTTTGGGCCACTCACTTTTGCATTTTGAATAAGTGAATTTATATGTGATGTGGTGTATGTGACATTTTCAACACCTTGGACTAGTGAACATGAAAATGTCCAAGAAAAGGTCTCTGTTTAGTTTGTCATCAGTGTTTAGTGCTAAAATATATTCATAAAGTGAATTTAAAAAGCATAAAACCGTGAGTCAAAAAAGTCATAGTATAGTATGTCGTCCAAAATAAGTCAAAAAAGTCATAGTAAAGCATGTCGTCCAAAATATGTCAAAAAAGTAATACTATAGTATGTTGTCCAAAATCATTCAAAAAAGTCATAGTACAGTATGTCTTCCAAAATCAGTCAAAAAAGTCATAGCATAGTATGTCGTCAAAAATATGACAAAAAATTCATAGCATAGTATGT
>NW_025321002.1:0-15292 GCF_019176455.1 Solea senegalensis | reverse complement strand
GCGGGGATGCAGCTGAAAATAACCAGTACCACAAGCGGTGAATGAACGGAAGATGAGGAAGAGGACTCGCGCTGCAACGTGGCCGCACAGGGACTCGCGAGCCGTCAAGCTCGAACCCGTTGATTACCGCTTGCGGTACTAGTTAGGGTTCGAGCAACAAGGTTGCAAGAACCCTATTGAAACTGTGAAGATTATTAGGGTTCGAGCAACAATGTTGCGCAAGAACCCTATTGTAATCGTAAGAGTTATTCTTCTTCTTCTTCTTCCGCCTACCAAATGAATCGCATTTTTGAGGCCCTGAACATGCCCCAAAACTCACCAATTTTTGCAAGCGCATCAGACCTGGTGTAAATTTACGTTTGTTAGTGTTTCGGGGAATGTGCGTTAAAAAATGAAAGTGGGCGGGACAAATAACTGCTCCACCCCCTAAATATTGTGGGCCTGAAGAGCATGTTTAATGTACATGCACGAAACTTGGTACACGCGTTCCTTAGGTCGGGCTGGTCAAAAAAGTCAGCGTAGCCGAAGCTCTAAAACGAACAGGAAAGCCGCCATCTTGGATTGAAAATTCATTTTTTGCCGATTTTGGCCATATGGCACCATCGGTATTTGAACGAACTTGTCCTAGAGCTTACATGGGATCACGTTCAAACTTGGTGAGGTCACTTTGGACAAGTTGAGGATCTAAAGTTGCTAAAAACTTTTTAATAAGTATCATGGTGTACGAGAAAGGGGCCGGCAAAGTTGGTGAAAATTTTTATTTTTCGCCACAGGCAGCAAAACTCTTATAACTTTGCGATAGAAGGTCACTTCCCAACCAAATTACCTAGGGTTGATGATGGACCATTGCTGAAGAAGTCTGTGGAAAAACTGTACATTTTTAGCACAGCGCCTCCTTGTGGTAACAGAAAATACAACAAATACACAATTTAGGTAATAACTTTTACATATTTAATCGTATCAAACTCAAAATTTGTGACAACATTTAAAACACATGAAAGATGATGCGTGCTTATTATGATAACAAATGGCGCAACGGTGTTGCCATAGCAACACTGCAAAGTCAGATATTTGTGACAAAAAAACAAACTGCTACAACTTTGCGAAACTGAGTCCAATCTGAACCCAACTTGCTAGGATTGATGATAGTCTGGCCCTGAAGACACCTATTTGAAAATATTCACTTTCAAAAACAGCGCCCCCTTGTGACAGCAGCCACAATGACACCTGATATTTGAATGAACTTGTCCTAGAGTTTTTGTGCGATCACCTTGAAAATTAGTGAGGTCACTGTGAACAAGTTGCCGAGCATAAGTTACTGAAAGCTTTTTAAAATGTCGCTCGGTGAACGAGATAGGGGGCGCCAAAGTTGGTGTTCATTCATATTTTTCACAACAAAAGGCAAAACTCTTACAACCCGTAAAACTTGTCCTCCTGAGGAACACGTTGAATGTACATGCACGAAACTTGGTACTCACGCGTTCGTTAGGTCCAGACGGTCAAAAAAGTCAGCGTAGCCGAACCTCTAAAACGAACAGGAAAGCCGCCATTTTGGATTGAAAGTACATTTTTAGCAGATTTTGGCCATTTCGCACCAATGGTATGTGAACGCACTTGTCATAGAGCTTTAATTCGATCACCTTCAAACTGGTTGAGGTCACTGTGAATAAGTTGAGGATCTAAAGTTATTAAAAGTTTTTTAAAATGTCACATGGTTTTTGAGATAGGGGGCGCCAAAGTTGGCGTTCATTCATATTTTTCACAACAAAAGTCGAAACTCTTACAACCCGTAAAACTTGTCCTCCTGAGGAGCACGTTTAATGTACATGCACTAAACTTGGTACTCACGCGTTCCTTAGGTCAGGATGGTCAAAAAATTCAAAGCAGCCTATGCTCTAAAACGAACGGGAAAGCCGCCATCTTGGATTGAAAGTAAATGTATTGCAGATTTTGGCCATTTCGCACCAATGGTATGTGAACGCACTTGTCATAGAGCTTTCATGGGATCACCTTGAAACTTTGTGAGGTTACTGTGAACAAGTTGAGGATCAAAAGGTATCAAAATCTTTTCATTAAGTATCACGGCGAACAAGAAGAAGGTCAGGAAAGTTGGCGAAAATCACGATTCCTCGCAACACACAACAATCTCTTATAACTTTGCCATGGAAGGTCAGATAGTAACCAAACAAGTGACAATCGATGATGGGCCCTTGCTAAAGATGTCTATGCAAAAATTGTAAATTTTGAAAACATCGCCTCCTGGTGGTGGCAAACACTAGGAAGTCTGGTATTTCGCAACACACAACAAACTCTTATAACTTTGCGATTGAAGGTCAGATCTTAACCAAACTTGTGATGATTGATGATGGGCTTTTGCTGAAGATGCCTATGCAAAAACTGTAAATTTTGGAAACAGCGCCACCTGGTGGTAACAGAAAGTACAAGTTCACAATTTCCCTTATAACTTTAACAAATTTCCTTGTATCAAACTCAAAATTTGGGAAAACATTCCAAACACATGGTAGATGATGCGTGCCTAATATGATAACAAATTGTTCAACAGTGGTGCCATGACAACACTACAAAGTCAGATATTTGCGACAAAAAACAAACTGCTACCACTTTGCGAATGCTATTCCAATCTGAACCAAACTTGCTAGGATTGATGATAGTCAATCCCTGAAGATGCCTATATGAAAATATTCATTTTCAAAAACAGTGCCCCCTGTTGACGGCAGACAATATGACGTCTGGTATTTAGCTACAACAACAAACTCTTATAACTTTGCGATGGAAGGTCAGATCTTAACCAAACTTGTGACGATCGATGATGGGATCTTGCTGAAGATGCTTATGCAAAAACTGTACATTTTGAAAACAGCGCCTTCTGGTGGTAACAGAAAATACAAGTTCACAATTTCCCTTATAACTCTAACAAATTTCATGGTATCATACTCAAAATGAATGAAAACATGTAAAACACATGGTAGATGATGCTTGCTGAATATGATAACAAATCGTTCAACGGTGTTGACATAAGAACACTGCACAGGATCTACTCTACTGAGTGGTTCGTCAGTGCAGTAACCTTTGTTCGCCCCATGATGGAGGCATTTGCCTACAAATCTATCAAATCTAACATTTACAGTTTCTCATGCTGCTCTGAAAGGGAAAGATGGGGCAAAAGGTACTGCAAGAGGGGCCAAGGGAAAAAAAAACAGGGAAAATGGGAAGAGCGAAAAAGTAACAGAGGGAAAAAAGAGAAAATGCACCCTAAATTCTTATACCATCAGATGTTCTATCACAAAAATAACTAGTTATTTCTAAAATTCAGCTTCAATTCTGATACCATCAGTTGTTTTTCACAAAAATAACAACTTATAGACAAAATCACACTGTTAGACCTCAGACCTCAGACCGGCCCTGAACATGTCTGTAAAGGATGACCTCCTTACAGGAAGTACAACTCCCGAAACAGGAAGTAATGTCTGACATTCTCCGATCCACACGAAACTTATTATGTAAGTCAAGGTACCTTCCCTAAACATGTTTACAAACACGCCTTTCACCCAACAGGGATGCAGCTGAAAATAACCAGTACCACAAGCAGTGAATGAACGGAAGATGAGGAAGAGGACTCGCGCTGCAACGTGGACGCACAGGGACTCGCGAGCCGTCAAGCTCGAACCCGTTGATTACCGCTTGCGGTACTAGTTCTTCTTATTCTTCTTCTTCCGCCCGCCAAATGAATCGCGTTTTCGAGGCCCTGAACATACCCAAAAACTCACCAATTTTTGCAACTGCATCAGACCTGGTGTAAATTTACGTTTATTAGTGGTTCGGGGAATGCACGTCAAAAAATGAAAGTGGGCGGGGCTAACGACTGACGCAAAAAACTTCTATTAGGTCATCTGCTCTCTGGTTTAACGTACATGAACGAAACTTGGCACACATGTTCATGAGGTGGGGACGGTCAAAAAAGTCGATGACAACTTCCCTGTGAATCCTACAGGAAGGCCGCCATCTTGGATTGCACGCCAAAGCAGAGGCGATTTTGGCCATTTCGCACCATCGGTATTTGAACGAACTTGTCCTAGAGCTTACATGGGATCACGTTCAAACTTGGTGAGGTCACTGTGGACAAGTTGAGGATCTAAAGTTCCTGAAAACTTTTTAATAAGTATCATGGCGTACGAGAAAAGGGGCGTCAAAGTTGGTGAAAATTCACGATTTTCGCCCCACGCAACAAAACTCTTATAACTTTGCGATAGAAGGTCCGATCTTAACCAAACTTGTGGCGATAGATGATGGGCCCTTGCTGAAGAGGCCTATGCAAAAACTGTCAAGTTTGTAAACATCACCTCCTGGTGGTGGCAGAAAATTAAAAAAAAAAATTACTTTTACAATTTCGGGAATAACTTTTACAGAGATTATCTTATCAAACTCAAAATTGGTAAAAATCACCATAAACACAAGGTAGATGATGCATGCTCAATATGATGGCGTAGAGTTACATGATGGTGCCATGGTAATGATGCGAAGTCGGATTTTTGCGACAAAAAAACAAACTGCTACCACTTTGCGAATCCTAGTCCAATCTGAACCAAACTTGCTAGGATTGATGATAGTCCAGCCCTGAAGACGTATATATGAAAATATTCACTTTCAAAAACAGCACCCCCTGGTGACGGAGACAATATGACCTCTGGTATTTGAATGAATTAATCCTAGAGTTCTTGTGCGATCACCTTTAAACTTGGTCAGGTCACTGTGAACCAGTTGAGGAACTGAAGTTATCAAAAGTTTTTTAAAATGTCTCATGGTGTACGAGATAGGGGGCGCCAAAGTGGGTGTAAATTCCTATTTTTCACAACAAAAAGCGAAGCTCTTATAACTTTGCGATGGAAGATCCAATCCCAACCAAACTTCCTATGATTGATAATGGGTAGTTGCTGAAGGCGACTATATTGCCGAAAACAATACATTTTGAAAACAGCGCCTCCTGGTGGTGGTAGAAAATACAAAAAAAAAAAACTGTCACAACTTTGCCAATCCTGGTCTAATCTGAGCCAAACTTGCTAGGATTGTTGATAGTCTGGCCCTGAACAAACCTATGTGAAAATATTTCAAGTCAAAATCAGCGCCCCCTGGTGAAAGTGGACAGGCCAAAAACCTGCTCCACCCCCTAAAACTTGTGGTCCTGAGAAGCACGTTTAATGTACATGCACAAAACTTGGTACACGTGTTCCTTAGGTCGGGCCGGTCAAAAAAGTCAGCGTAGCCTATGCTCTAAAACTAACAGGAAAGCCGCCATCTTGGATTGAAAGTAAATGCTTTGCTGATTTTGGCCATTTCACACCAATGATAGTTGAACAGATTTGTCCTAGATCTTTCATGGGATCACCTTCAAACTTGGTGAGGTCACTTTGGACAAGTTGAGGATCCAAAGGTATCAAAATCTTTTCAATAGGTATTATGGCGTAATAGTAAGGGGCCGGCAAAGTTGGTGAAAATTTTAATGTTTCGCCACAGGCAACAAAACTCTTATAACTTTGTGATAGAAGGTCACATCCCAACCAAATTACCTAGGGTTGATGATGGACCATTGCTGAAGAAGTCTGTGGAAAAAACGTAAATTTTGAGCACAGTGCCTCCTTGTGGTAACAAAATATACAAAAAAAAACAATTTCGGTTATAACTTTTACAGAGTTAATCGTATCAAACTCAAAAATTGGGAAAACATTTAAAACACATGTTAGATGATGCGTGCTTAATATGATAACAAATCGTTCAACGGTGTTGCCACAGCAACACTGCAAAGTCAGATATTTGTGACAAAAAACAAACTGCTACAACTTTACGAATCCGAGTCCGATCTGAACCAAACTTGCTTGGATTGATGATAGTCCAGCCCTGAAGACACCTATATGAAAATATTCACTTTCAAAAACAGCGCCTCCTGGTGACAGCAGACACTATGACACCTGGTATTTGAATGAACTAGTCCTAGAGTTTATGTGCGATCACCTTTAAACTTTGTGAGGTCACTTTGGACAAGTTGAGGATCTAAAGTTATTAAAAGTTTTTCAAAATGTCGCATGGTTTTCGAGATAGGGGGCGCCAAAGTTGGCGTTCATTCATATTTCTCACAACAAAAGGCAAAACTCTTACAACCCGTAAAACTTGTCCTCCAGAGGATCACGTTGAATGTACATGCATGAAACTTGGTACTCACGCGTTCCTTAGGTCCAGACGGTCAAAAAAGTCAGCGTAGCCGAAGCTCTAAAGCGAACAGGAAAGCCGCCATCTTGGATTGAAAGTAAATTTTTGGGAGATTTTGGCCATTTCGCACCAATGGTATGTGAACTAACTTGTCATAGAGCTTTTGTGCGATCACCTTTAAACTTTGTGAGGTCACTGTGGACAAGTTGAGGATCTAAAGTTATTAAAAGTTTTTCAAAATGTCCCATGGTTTTCGAGATAGGGGGCGCCAAAGTTGGCGTTCATTCATATTTCTCACAACAAAAGGCAAAACTCTTACAACCCGTAAAACTTGTCCTCCTGAGGAGCACGTTGAATGTACATGCACTAAACTTGGTACTCACGCGTTCCTTAGGTCGGGACGGTCAAAAAATTCAAAACAGCCTAAGCTCTGAAACGAACAGGAAAGCCGCCATCTTTGATTGAAAGTACATTTTTAGCAGATTTTGGCCATTTCGCACCAATGGTATGTGAACGCACTTGTCAAAGAGCTTTAATGGGATCACCTTCAAACTTTGTGAGGTCACTGGGGACAAGTTGAGGATCCAAAGGTATCAAAATCTTTTCATTAAGTATCACGGCTAACAAGAAGAAGGGCGGCAAAGTTGGCGAAAATCACGATTCCTCGTAACACACAACAATCTCTTATAACTTTGCCATGGAAGGTCAGATATTAACTAAACAAGTGACAATCGATGATGGGCCCTTGCTAAAGATGTCTATGCAAAAACTGTACATTTTGAAAACATCGCCCCCTGTTGCCGGCAGACAATATGACGTCTGGTATTTCGCTACAACAACAAACTCTTATAACTTTGCGATGAAAGGTTAGATCTTAACCAAACTAGTGACGATCGATGATGGGATCTTGCTGAAGATGCTTATGCAAAAACTGTACATTTTAAAAACAGCGCATTCTGGTGGTAACAGAAAATACAATTTCACAATTTCCCTTATAACTTTAACAAATTTCATTGTATCATACTCAAAATGAATGAAAACATGTAAAACACATGGTAGATGATGCTTGCTGAATATGATAACAAATCGTTCAACGGTGTTGACATAAGAACACTGCACAGGACCCACTCTACTGAGTGGTTTGTCAGTGCAGTAACCTTTGTTAGCCACATGATGGAGGCATTTGCCTACAAATCTATCAAATCTAACATTTACAGTTTCTCATGCTGCTCTGAAAGGGAAAGATGGGGCAAAAGGTACTGAAAGAGGGGCCAAGGAAAAAAAAAACAGGGAAAATGGGAAGAGAGAAAAAGTAACAGAGGGAAAAAAGAGAAAATGCACCCTAAATTCTTATACCATCAGATGTTCTATCACAAAAATAACTAGTTATTTCTAAAATTCAGCTTCAATTCTGATACCATCAGTTGTTTTTCACTAAAATAACAACTTATAGACGAAATCACACTGTTAGACCTCAGACCTCAGACCCGCCCTGAACATGTCTGTAAAGGATGACCTCCTTACAGGAAGTACAACTCCCGAAACAGGAAGTAAAGTCTGACATTCTCCGATCCACACGAAACTTGTTATGTAAGTCAAGGTACCTTCCCTAAACACGTTTACGGACACGCCTTTCACCCAACAGGAAGACGGCCATTTTAAAAGGACACGCCTGACATTGCGCGGGGATGCAGCGGAAAATAACCTGTACCACACGCGGTGAATGAACGGAAGATGAGGAAGAGGACTCGCGCGGCGACGTGGACGCACGGGGACTCGCGAGCCGTCAAGCTCGAACCCGTCAATTACCGCTTGCGGTACTAGTTCTTCTTCTTCTTCTTCTTCCTCTTCACCAAAGTAAATCGCGTTTTAGAGGCCCTGAACATGCCCCAAAACTCACCAATTTTTGCAAGCGCATCAGACCTGGTGTAAATTTACGCTTATTACTGTTTCGGGGAATGTGCGTTAAAAAATGAAAGTGGGCGGGGCAAATAACTGCTCCACCCCCTAAAACTTGTGGGCCTGAGGAGCACGTTTAATGTACATGCACGAAACTTGGTACACGCGTTCTTTAGGTCGGGATGGTCAAAAAAGTCAGCGTAGCCTATGCTCTAAAACGAACAGGAAAGCCGCCATCTTGGATTGAAAATTCATTTTTTGCCGATTTTGGCCATATCGCACCATCGGTATTTGAACGAACTTGTCCTAGAGCTTACATGGGATCACGTTCAAACTTGGTGAGGTCACTTTGGACAAGTTGAGGATCTAAAGTTGCTAAAAACTTTTTAATAAGTATCATGGCGTACGAGAAAGGGGCCGGCAAAGTTGGGGAAAATTTTTATTTTTCGCCACAGGCAACAAAACTCTTATAACTTTGCGATAGAAGGTCACTTCCCAACTAAATTACCTAGGGGTGATGATGGACCATTGCTGAAGAAGTCTGTGGAAAAACTGTACATTTTTAGCACAGCGCCTCCTTGTGGTAACAGAAAATACAACAAATACACAATTTCGGTAATAACTTTTACATATTTAATCGTATCAAACTCAAAATTTGTGACAACATTTAAAACACATGGTCGATGATGCTAGCTTTATATGATAACAAATCGTTCAACGCTGTTGCCACAGCAACACTGAAAAGTCAGATATTTGTGACAAAAAACAAACTTCTACAACTTTACGAATCCGAGTCCGATCTGAACCAAACTTGCTCTGATTGATGATAATCTGGCCCTGAAGACGCCTATATGAAAATATTCACTTTCAAAAACAGTGCCCCCTGGTGACAGCAGACACTATGACACCTGATATTTGAATGAACTAATCCTAGAATTTTTATGCGATCACCTTGAAAGTTGGTGAGGTCACTGTGAACAAGTTGCCGAGCATAAGTTCCTGAAAGCTTTTTAAAATGTCGCTCGGTGTACGAGATAGGGGGCGCCAAAGTTGGTGTTCATTCATATTTTTCACAACAAAAGGCGAAACTGAGGAGCACGTTGAATGTACATGCACGAAACTTGGTACTCACGCGCTCCTTAGGTCCAGACGGTCAAAAAAGTCAGCGTAGCCGAAGCTCTAAAACGAACAGGAAATCCGCCATCTTGGATTGAAAGTACATTTTTTGCAGATTTAGGCCATTTCGCAACAATGGTATGTGAACGCACTTGTCATAGAGCTTTCATGGGATCACCTTCTAACTGGGTGAGATCACTGTGGACAAGTTGAGGATCTAAAGTTATTAAAAGTTTTTCAAAATGTCGCATGGTTTTTGAGATAGGGGGCACCACAGTTGGCGTTCATTCATATTTTTCACAACAAAAGGCAAAACTCTTATAACCCCTAAAACTTCCTCCTGAGGAGCACGTTTAATGTACATGCACTAAATGTGGTACTCACACATTCCTTAGGTCAGGACGGTCAAAAAATCCAAAGCAGCCTATGCTCTAAAACGAACAGGAAAGCCGCCATCTTGGATTGAAAGTGCATTTTTTGCAGATTTTGGCCATTTCGCACCAATGGTATGTGAACGCACTTGTCATAGCTTTCATGGGATCACCTTCAAACTTTGTGAGGTGACTGTGGACAAGTTGAGGATCCAAAGGTATCAAAATCTTTTCATTAAGTATCACGGCGAACAAGAAGAAGGGCGGCAAAGTTGGCGAAAATCACGATTCCTCGCAACACACAACAATCTCTTATAACTTTGCCATGGAAGGTCAGATATTAACCAAACAAGTGACAAGCGATGATGGGCCCTTGCTAAAGATGTCTATGCAAAAACTGTAAATTTTGAAAACATCGCCTCCTGGTGGTGGCAAACACTAGGAAGTCTGGTATTTCGCAACACACAACAAACTCTTATAACTTTGCCATTGAAGGTCAGATCTTAACCAAACTTGTGATGATCAATGATGGGCTTTTGCTGAAGATGCCTATGCAAAAACTGTAAATTTTGGAAACAGCGCCACCTGGTGGTAACAGAAAGTACAAGTTCACAATTTCCCTTATAACTTTAACAAATTTCCTTGTATCAAACTCAAAATTTGGGAAAACATTCAAAACACATAGTAGATGATGCGTGCCTAATATGATAACAAATTGTTCAACAGTGTTGCCATGACAAAACTGCAAAGTCAGATATTTGCGACAAAAAACAAACAGCTACCACTTTGCTAATACTATTCCAATCTGAATCAAACTTGCTAGGATTGATGATATTTAATTCCTGAAGATGCCTATATGAAAATATTCACTTTCAAAAACAGTGCCCCCTGTTGACGGCAGACAATATGACGTCTGGTATTTCGCTACAACAACAAACTCTTATAACTTTGCGATGGAAGGTCCGATCTTAACCAAACTTGTGACGATCGATGATGGGATCTTGCTGAAGATGCTTATGCAAAAACTGTACATTTTGAAAACAGCGCCTTCTGGTGGTAACAGAAAATACAATTTCACAATTTCCCTTATACCTTTAACAAATTTCATTGTATCATACTCAAAATGAATGAAAACATGTAAAACACATGGTAGATGATGCTTGCTGAATATGATAACAAATCGTTAAATGGTGTTGCCTGGCAAAAATGCAAAGGATTCCCTCAACTGAGTGGTTTGTTCATGCAGTAACCATTGTTCGCCACATGATGGAGGCATTTGCCTACAAATCTATCAAATCTAACATTTACAGTTTCTCATGCTGCTCTAATTGGGATTGTTGTATCCACTTGAAACTTCATACGTGAGACCTCAGACCCGTCCGGAACATGTCTGTAAAGCAGTAATGCCAAAGTCAAATACACGGGGGGCCAAAATAAAAAAAATGGTACAGGTGGAGGATTAAATATTTATTAAAACTTGCAATTACTGCACATATTGAACCAATACCAATACCACAGCCTATATTGCACTCAATCATTAAATTAAATTAAATTAAATTAAATTAAATTAAATTAAATTAAGCAAAATATAAATAAAATCAGTTGCAATATTTTCTCAAGGCTCTTTCAGTAACAAATTGAAAACGTTTTTCCTTCTTCTTTTTAACAGGTGAAAAGCAAAATGTTATTTTCCTTCAAAGCTCAATGGCAAGATAAATGCAAAAATGAAACAGCATGTTACAAAACAAATCAGTGTGCTGCTCTGATCCTCACCAATGTCTGTCTTTTATAATAAAATTAGAAGTTAGTGCAAACTTGAAAAGTGCAAAACAGTTGCATGTTTCATAGTGCCTTCTTAAGTTATATTCTTTCATAACGACACACTGTCTCCACACACAAGACACACAGGCTTTCCTTTTACTTCGGTGAACATTATTCTGCCTCCCACCTGTCTTGAAAACCCTGTTTTCACCGTCTACTTTTCTATTTGTCTATTTGGGGAGAGGGAGATGAAAAATGACAGCAATGTTTAGTTTTCCACTGTGACTGTGATGCTGTTCATGAAGGATGACACGGGATCGCACTCACAGTGCATCTTGGGATGTGTAGTATTATGGTGCTGAGGGCACATAATAGTGCAAGCCGGTTTTAATAGTAATTAAAAATCATCCCGTGGGCCAGACATAACTCATTCACGGGCCTTGATTCTGACATATGTGCTGTAAAGGATAACCTCCCTACAGGAAGTAGAACTCCCGAAACAGGAAGTCAAGTCTAACATTTTCCAATCTTCACAAAACTTGATATGTGAGGAACGTCCCTGAACACGTTTACGGACACACCTTTCACCAAACAGGAAGTCGGCCATTTTAAACAGGAAGTGCCATCTAACTTAGCACATGGACGCTGAAAATAGTCTAAGCTGAAAATTACTACTGCCGCAAGCGGTGAATGAACGGAAGATGAGCTAGACGACTCGCACGGCGAGGTGGGCGCAGGGAGACCCGCGAGCCGTCAAGCTCGAACCCGTTGATTACCGCTTGCGGTACTAGTTATTATTATTCCTCCAAATGAATCGCGTTTTTGAGGCCTTTCCCATGCCCCAAAACTCACCAAATTTTGCAACCCCATCAGACCTGGTGTAAAATTACGTATATTATTGGTTCGGGGAATGTGCGTCAAAAAATGAAAGTGGGCGGGGCTAAAAACTGACGCAAAAAACTTCTATTAGGTCATCTGCTCTCGGGTTTACCGTACATGAACGAAACTTGGCACACATGTTCATTAGGTGGGGACGGTCAAAAAAGTCGATGACGACTTCCCTGTGAATACTACAGGAAGGCCACCATCTTGGATTGCACGCCAAAACAGAGGCGATTTTGGCCATTACGCACCATCGGTATTTGAACGAACTTGTCCCAGAGCTTACATAGGATCACCTTCAAACTTGGTGAGGTCACTGTGGACAAGTTGAGGAGCTTAAGTCATTGAAAGGTTTCTAATAAGTATCATGGTTTTCAAGATAGGGGGCGACAAATTTGGAGTAAATTACCAATTTCTCGCAACGCACAACAAAACTCTTATAACTTTGCGATGGAAGGTCCGATCTTAACCAAACTTGTGGCGATCGATGATGGGCCCTTGCTGAAGATGCCATGCAAAAACTGTCAAGTTTGTAAACATCGCCTCCTGTTGGTGGTAGAACATCTAAAAAAAAAAGTTACTTTTACAATTTCGGGAATAACTTTTACAGAAATTATTGTATCAAACTCAAAATTGGTTAAAGGACTCTAAACACAAGGTAGACTATGCTTGCTCAATATGATGGCGTATCGTTACATGATGTTGCCATGGTAATGATGCAAAGTCGGATTTTTGCGTCAAAAAAACAAACTGCTACAACTTTGCGAATCCTAGTCCAATCTGAACCAAACTTGCTAGGATTGATGATAGTCCGGCCCTGAAGACGTCTATATGAAAATATTCACTTTCAAAAACAGCACCCCCTGGTGACGGAGACAATATGACCTCTGGTATTTGTATGAATTAATCCTAGAGTTCTTGTGCGATCACCTTTAAACTTGGTCAGGTCACTGTGAACCAGTTGAGGAACTTAAGTTATCAAAAGTTTTTTAAAATGTCTCATGGTGTACGAGATAGGGGGCGCCAAAGTGGGTGTAAATTCCTATTTTTCACAACAAAAAGCTAAACTCTTATAACTTTGCGATGGAAGATCCAATCCCAACCAAACTTCCTATGATTGATATTGGGTAGTTGCTGAAGGCGACTATATTGCCGAAAACAATAAATTTTGAAAACAGCGCCTCCTGGTGGTGGTAGAAAATACAAAAAAAAAAAAAACTGTCACAACTTTGCCAATCCTGGTCCAATCTGAGCCAAACTTGCTAGGATTGTTGATAGTCTGGCCCTGAACAAACCTATGTGAAAATATTTCAAGTCAAAATCAGCGCCCCCTGGTGAAAGTGGACGGGCCAAAAACCTGCTCCACCCCCTAAAACCTGTGGTCCTGAGGAGCACGTTTAATGTACATGCACAAAACTTGGTACACGTGTTCCTTAGGTCGGGCCGGTCAAAAAAGTCAGCGTAGCCTATGCTCTAAAACTAACAGGAAATCCGCCATCTTGGATTGAAAGTAAATGCTTTGCTGATTTTGGCCATTTCACACCAATGATATTTGAACAGATTTGTCCTAGATCTTTCATGGGATCACCTTCACACTTGGTGAGGTCACTTTGGACAAGTTGAGGATCCAAAGGTATCAAAATCTTTTCAATAGGTATTATGGCGTAAGAGTAAGGGGCCGGCAAAGTTGGAGAAAATTTTAATGTTTCGCCACAGGCAACAAAACTCTTATAACTTTGCGATAGAAGGTCACATCCCAACCAAATTACCTAGGGGTGATGATGGACCATTGCTGAAGAAGTCTGTGAAAAAAACGTAAATTTTGAGCACAGTGCCTCCTTGTGGTAACAAAATATACAAAAAAAAACAATTTCGGTTATAACTTTTACAGAGTTAATCGTATCAAACTCAAAAATTGGGAAAACATTTAAAACACATGTTCGATGATGCGCGCTTAATATGATAACAAATCGTTCAACGGTGTTGCCACAGCAACACTGCAAAGTCAGATATTTGTGACAAAAAACAAACTGCTACAACTTTACGAATCCGAGTCCGATCTGAACCAAACTTGCTTGGATTGATGATAGTCCAGCCCTGAAGACGCCTATATGAAAATATTCACTTTCAAAACCAGCGCCCCCTGGTGACAGCAGACACTATGACGCCTGGTATTTGAATGAACTAGTCCTAGAGCTTTTGTGCGATCACCTTTAAACTTTGTGAGGTCACTGTGGACAAGTTGAGGATGTAAAGTTATTAAAAGTTTTGCAAAATGTCGCATGGTTTTCGAGATAGGGGGCGCCAAAGTTGGCGTTCATTCATATTTCTCACAACAAAAGGCAAAACTCTTACAACCCGTAAAACTTGTCCTCCTGATGATCACGTTGAATGTACATGCATGAAACTTGGTACTCACGCGTTCCTTAGGTCCAGACGGTCAAAAAAGTCAGCGTAGCCGAAGCTCTAAAGCGAACAGGAAAGCCGCCATCTTGGATTGAAAGTACATTTTTGGGAGATTTTTGCCATTTCGCACCAATGGTATGTGAACTAACTTGTCATAGAGCTTTTGTGCGATCACCTTTAAACTTTGTGAGGTCACTGTGGACAAGTTGAGGATCTAAAGTTATTAAAAGTTTTTCAAAATGTCCCATGGTTTTCGAGATAGGGGGCGCCAAAGTTGGCGTTCATTCATATTTCTCACAACAAAAGGCAAAACTCTTACAACCCGTAAAACTTGTCCTCCTGAGGAGCACGTTTAATGTACATGCACTAAACTTGTTACTCACGCGTTCCTTAGGTCGGGACGGTCAAAAAATTCAAAGCAGCCTAAGCTCTGAAACGAACAGGAAAGCCGCCATCTTGGATTGAAAGTACATTTTTAGCAGATTTTGGCCATTTCGCACCAATGGTATGTGAACGCACTTGGCAAAGAGCTTTAATGGGATCACCTTCAAACTTTGTGAGGTCACTGTGGACAAGTTGAGGATCCAAAGGTATCAAAATCTTTTCATTAAGTATCACGGCGAACAAGAAGAAGG
>NW_025321001.1:0-37307 GCF_019176455.1 Solea senegalensis | reverse complement strand
AGATGTTTGAATTCATGTGAATGGTTGAATGACAAAAACTGTAGTGTAAGTACAGACCCCTTAACATTTAAAGGTAGAACTCATAGTGTTTTCATACCTTCATGATCCTTAGTCCCGCCTGGCGAGTGTAGAGTAGAGGAATAATTTCTTGGTACGCTACACATACTTTGGTGTCCTGTAATTCTCTCAGTAGACCTTTTGCAGCAAAGCGGCCATAATCATGGTCTCCTCGCAGCAGCCCCACCCAAGTCCAGTTAAAGTGCACCAGCAGCTGTGCAAAGGCTTTCACCTGGGCTCAACAGAAAAGACAATCAACTCACTCAGTTTTGTATCACAGACATTAAAAAAAACTTTCATAAATGAAAAGCAATATCTTCATAAATTATTTGGTGTTGTGTCCTGTTATAACATGTCTGTATTATGTAAATGATAAAGCATGGAAGTTTGGCACAACAAAGAAATATATAATAAGGATTATAACAATAAAGGATTATCAACCGTGATTATTATAATGACCAAATCTGAAAAGAACACTAACATAATATAAGAAAGAGGAAAACTTATATAAATCAATTTCTTAGTGTTTGAAGATTTGCCTCTTTTTTATGTATAGTTTTAATTTGACAGTTTAAAGCTTTAAAAGCAGTTGTAATACTTATTTCTGATGACAGAGTAGTAAATGTGTTAAGCTTTGACTGAAAACAATAACTGACCACATGTTTTACATTTTACCTGGTAGTCATCACTAGGAATTACTCTGAAGAAGGTTGGATATTTTTGTCTGTCTGACAAACATGCACATGTAGAAGCGTAGCTGATCTGTGTAAAAACAGAGTGCAGTGTTACTGAGAAAAGAAGAACATTTTTGTGATGACTGACATAAATACAAGTCACTGTTACCATGGGGATCCTGAATGTTTGCAGGATTCTTGACACAACAATAGACTGTGGAGATCCAGCAGCCCCAATCACAGCGAGTAGTGATGAGGCATTTGTGCACATAGAAGAGTTTTCCTCACTCACTCCGTTCAGCATCGATAAAACAGCTCTCTGTCCTGTCAGTGGATATCCACATGAATCAAAGATTTTGTAGCCTAGAGTGTGATTCTGCAACAGCACTGGATTCTGGTTTATCTCCTCCACTGCCAGTCTCATAGACTGAGCCCACCGGAAAGCCCTGGGATCAATTCTGTGGCTGATACAGATGAATGTTTAAAAACTCTAATGACTATAAAACACATTCAGTCCATTTTATATTAAGAGTGCAAAATTAGACATAATTCAAACGCAAAAGTAAATAAAATGCTCCCACTATCATCTATGAAACTCACCCATTGCAATTTATTGGTGGTGGTCTGTAGGTGCCATTAAGGTCTGGCATTTTCAGATTAAAATGAATGGGGAAAATCCCACCGATGACATAGTCACCCTGGACCACAAAGCCTGGCTGGAAGCTGTTTAGAAGAGTGCACTTTGAGGCTGCTGGTGCAGCTGCAGTGGTGATGCTGGAAAGTGAGCTATCAGTTAAAGTGAGGACACTGACAGCAAAGTAAAGCAAACACAATAAAGCAAGTGAAGTCATAATGTTTCATTGAGGAGAGAATGAGACAGAGCTAAAGATAAAGTACCTTATAAAGGCTACAGTATCACATTCTCAGTCTTGCATCTTATTGATGACAGAGTGGCTTTGGATTGGACAGTAGTCCACAATCAGGAATTAAAGTGATTTAATGTGAAGCTGAAAATATTGATGACATGTACTGTCTACATGCTGCACTATAAATGATCTTTATTATTATTAGTATTAGATTATATTTATCAGTGATAAACTGTGGGGAAAAAGCTGAGGACCTAAACAAAGACAAATACACAAACATATACAGTCTCATATGATAATGTACCTGTTATTATTTATTTTTGAGACATTTGTGTGTCTCTAATAATTTCGGTTTGGTCACTGTCATATAGACGAAAGTAAAGACTCAACTACTGTACTTTTCCTCAGAGCTGATTTTGTCGTGACCCCATAATCTTTTCTCCTCGTCTTTAATGACATTCAACATTGCATGTGTTTCCATTTCATATTGAGATGTTTGGGTCTCTGTTTAGTATTTCTGACAAATTACTTTTGTCAGAAATGACATTCATTACAGATGAAAAGGGTTATGTTGCTCCCTTTGGTGTAAGATGCAAACAATTTCACATACACAGATAGAGCTACGCAGAGACGTTTGTGGCTGATTCATTCATGTCCTCTAGTCTACTTTATTGTAACCAGAGCTTATAAACATGCACCACCAGTTATTGTGGCCAGCCTAAGGTATTCCTGTGCAATATTCATGCTGTCTAATCAGCATCTTAATGTGACACACCTGTGAGGTGGGATGGAATGTCTTGGCAAAGGAGTAGTATCTAGCTCTCAGGAGCTTGCGATGGCGGCGCGTGGACATGCAGCGGCTCCTCTCTCTCCCGTCAGATCTGTGTTTTTATGTTTTTGCACCTATGTTGTGCACCTACATGCATATGTTCATCTTCGTTGCGTCCAGTAAACCCAAGGTTCATCATCAGCAGAACCACATTCATGGACATAAACCCAGCAAATGCGGAAGGCCTATCCGGCTGCGGTCTGCTCCAGAGGCCTGCTCAGCCACCGACCCCCACTACTGCAACCAGCCCACAGTGGAAGTGCCACAAGCGGTGTATGAGGAAGCAGTAGAGGGGAAAGCATGGAGGTATCCAGGCTAGGCTAGCGGCTAGCCCTCATCGGTTGGCTATCCCTACCATCACACTGGCGAACGTACGCTCGCTGGAAAACAAACTGGACTACATCCGTCTACTACGCACAACTTCAAAGACTGTGAGTGAGTGTTGTGTCTTTGTGTTTGTGGAAACATGGCTTAACGACAGTGTCCCGGACTGTGCCATTCAACTAGCCTGGCAGACATGCTACTGGGTGGACAGAGTGCTCGTCGAGGGGGGGGAAGACTCGCGGCGGGGGACTCTGTGTTTACATCAGCGATGCCTGGTGCTGTGATGCTGTTGTGGTCTGCAAACACTGCTAATCACTGGTGGAGTTTATGGCTATTAAATGCTGGCCATTCTACCTGCCAAAGGGAATTTAATGCCATTTTACTGGTGGCAATATACCACCCCCTGGCTCCAACAACAACAGGAGCGAGGCACTGCAAGAACTCCACCAGAACATCAGTGACCAGCAGACAGCCCACTGAGACGCTTCCTCATCCAGGCAGTGGATTTCAACCACGCAACCCCAAGAGCGTGTTTCCACAACTCCATGGACATATCAACTTCCCAACACGAGGAAACAATATCCTGGACAATGTCTACACCACACACAAAGGTGCCTACAAAGCTCATCCCCTCCCCCACCTTGTGGCCGTAGGGGTCTTCAGAGGCACTATTGGACTGCTTCTCCACCACCGACTGGAACATGTTCAGGCAAGCAGCCACTTACAACAACACCACAGACCTCAAGGAGTACACGGAGACTGTTACTTCCTACATGTGGAAGTCCATGGACAATGTCACGGTCACCAGAACCATCTCCATCCGGGCCAACCAGAAGTCATGGCTGACAGGTGAAGTCCACAGGCTCCTGAAAGCTCGGAACGCTGACTTCAAAGCTGGAGACGAGATGGGCCTGAGGACAGCCAGGGCCAACCTGTCATGAGGCATCGGGATGGCCAAGAGGGAGTACTCTAGGGATTGCTGACCGCTTCAACGACAGCAGAGACAGGAACCTGTGGCAAGGGATGCAGACCATCACGGACTATGAGGCCTCTCCACAGACCTGCGACAGTTCCACCTCTCTGCTAAACCAGCTGAACGACTTCTTTGCTCGCTTTGAGGCCGACAACAACACCCCAGCACAGAACATTCCTGGTCGTGTCCTGAAAGACAGGCTTTTGTCCCCACGTGCCTCAAAGCCACCACCATGATTCCAGTACCGAAGAAGTCGTCTCCCTCCAGCTACAATGACTACTGTCCAATCGCACTCACTCCCATCCTCATGAAGTGCATCAAGTCTGCCCTCCCCCTCGCCCTGGACCCCTTACAGTTTGCATATCGGTCTAACCACTCGACCGATGATGCCATCTCTGCTGCCCTCCACTCAACCCTCACCCACCTGGAGACTAAAAACTCCTACGTTAGAATGCTGTTCATCGACTTCAGCTCAGCATTCAACACAATCATCCACCCGCAGCTCATCCACAAACTGGACCAGCTGGGACTCAACACCTCCCTGTGCAACTGGCTGTTGGACTTCCTGATGGGGAGACCACAGGCAGTTCGGGTCGGCAGCAACACCTCCGGCACCATCACGCTGAACACAGGGGCCCCCCAAGGATGTGTGCTGAGACCCCTCCTCTTCACTCTCCTATCCCATGACTGCACGCCATCATTCAGCTCCAACCTCTTCATTAAGTTTGTGGACGACACAACTGTGGTGGGTCCCATCAACAACAGCGATGAACCAACCTACAGGAGTGAGGTAAACAGGCTGGCCACGTGGTGCAAAGACAACAATCTCCACCTGAATGTGGAGAAGACCAAGGAGATTATTGTGGACTTCAACAGAGTGCACACCCAGCATACTCCACTAACCATCGATGGTGCTGCAGTGGAGAGCATCACCAAGTTCCTGGGTGTGCACATCTCTGAAGCTCTGTCCTGGAGCCATAATACCACATCACTGGCCAAAAAGGCCAAAAAAGCCCAACAGCGCCTGTACTTCCTCCGCAAACTGAGGAGAGCAGGAGCCCCACCCCCCATAATGCACACCTTCTACAGAGGCACCATCGAGAGCATCCTGACAAGCTGCTTCACCGTGTGGTACAGCGCCTGCACCCGTGTCCTGCCACAAGGCCCTGCAGCGCATTGTGAGAGCAGCTGAGAGGATCATTGGTTTCTCTCTTCCCCCTCTTCTGGACATTTACAACACCCACATCACCAGCAAGGCAATCAGGATTGCAGGTGACCCCTCCCACCCATCTCACAGCCTTTTCAGCCTGCTGCCGTCGGGGAGGGGCCAGAACAAGCAGGCTAAATGACAGCTTCTTCCTCCAGGCTGTCAGGAGACTCAACTCCCTCCCTGCTCTACCATCACCCCCACCTCTCCTCATCCTCCCACCCTCTGCCCCCTGCCACAGACTGGGCAGGGGGGCACCAACACCATTCCCAAACTCTGAACTCAGGGACTGCACGTTCCACTTTCCCCTCCTTATTTGCACTAACCTGCACTACCTCATTTTATGTCTTGTTGATTGTTTATTTATGTTCTGTTGATTGTTTATTTTATGTCCTTTTGATTTATAGTTTATTTTTCACTGTCTGTTTTGCACCATGGGTCTGAGAGGACTGCAATTTCATCCGTGCTGTATGTTGTGCATATAGTACATTTGACAAATAAAACTGACTTGACTTGACTTGACTTAACACAGATTTAGACAGATTTGTGAACACTATTTGAGAGGAATGGTTATTTTGAGTATATAGAAAATGTTTTAGATCTTTAAGTTCAGCTCATTAAAAATGGGAGCAAAAACAAAAGTGTTGCGTTTATACTTTTGTTCAGTGTACTTATGCTCTTCATGTACTTACTTTTTGTTTTGTCAGCTAAAGGCAGCTATGGCAAAGATGCAGAAAGAGGATACAGGGAGAGATTGAATGCAGATCCTGAAAGGAGAGAAGAACTTCTGAGTAAAAGACAGGAAAAGTAAATATGTTAGTCGTGTTGATTGAGTAGTAGACCTGGATGGTGCAACATACTGTGCAAAGTAGGGATGTCCTGAGACACCTTTTTCACTTCCGATAGAATGCAGCCTTGAGTATTGGACGATACCGATATCGATGTTGTTGATCTTGTTTTCCCGGGCTCTGCGAAGCGGATCGGCACTTCCCTATGCTGATGATGTCATCAGAAATCCTCACCACTCCTCTCACCACCGTAGCATCTCTTGGTGCGGGCACTAGTCCGGGCATATCCGGTTGCGTACATTCAACCGCAGAAGAAGAAGAAGAACTACTCTCGTTGTAGCTGCTGAGATGCAGAGCATCCACCGTGCCAGAGGGGTAGCTGTGTATCTGAGAGCTGGCCTACCAATTACACTTCCAGGTACCTGGCCTATCACAACACAGTCCACATTCTGGGGGTATGATTTTGGTCTGAAACAGTGCGGCTGACAAGAGCGTCAGAGATATTTTGATCGACTCGTTTGCAGCGACTGGGAGGTTTTTAACCATGAAAACAAGTTAATATATGTAAGTAGACCTCTATAACTAACATATATATCTGACCATGAAAACAAGTTAATATATGTAAGTAGACCTCCATAACTAACATATATGTGCTATACCAGCATTCAATGTCACCTTTAAACAGAGAACAATAGTCAGCAACAGTTGTGTTAGTTAGTTTTAGTTCAGAGTCACGTCTTGTTTTATTTTGTGTTAGTTAGTTTAAGTTCAGTGTCGCTTCCTGTTTTATTTTGTGTTATTTAGTTTTAGCTCAGCCAATGCCTCCACTTCCACTATTTCTGGATGGAAACGAGGGAGCATCAATGAGCCAGGCAGCACAGATAACCACCTTGTTACGACCCCAGGGTCGTGAATGCTTTTTCCTGTGTGTAAATGTCTGCATGTGAGTGTGAGATGGGTTGCAGGTGTGCATGTTTTAGTGAATGACCTGTGTGAGTGAGTCCTGGGTGGATCCTTGGAGCTGATTGGTCCTGCACGGAAGGAATCCAAATAAGAGGCCTGAACATCCTAGCTGCAGTGGACTTCCTCAAACGACTCACAGCCAGACTGCCAGCAGACATTTTGTGCTTGATTTTAATAAACCTTTAAAATGGTTTGTTTGACACGTTGCTGGTAGTTTCTTGGGTGTTGGGAAGAGGGAGTCTATAGGGAGCCAATACAAAGCTTTTGATGGTCACATGGTTAGAAGCTGTACACTGTCATGTTCCGTTGTCAATGTCATCTTGTGAAAGTTCCCCTCTTATTTTGAAGTCCTTTTCGTCCCTTATCTGTGTGCACTTTACTTTTCCCCTCTGTGATTACCCAACCCGTTTCACCTGTGTCTTGTTCATCACAGCTGTTCATCATCTCCCTGATTCCTCAGTGTATTTAACCACTCCCCCTTCCTATGTCTGGTTGTGAGTTCGTCTTCATCCGTCGCCAGTACAACACATTTTATTTTTTTAGCTCTCTCCTATGTTTTGTTGTTCATCATTCATTTTAGTCTTATTTGTGTTTTTAGCTTGATTTTTTATTTATTATTTATACCCGGCGCTGTGGATAAACACTGTCCACACAACAAGATGCGTCTCCATTGGTTTGGATACCTCATGGTTACTGTTTTTGTACTTGGGGTATTCCATCAACGTAGCTAAGAATTGCCAGACTTAGGTGTAAGCTTGAAGCTTGACTAAGCTCCACCTCCCAATCAAGCTCCAAGTCGTTCCATCAAGTGAAATCAGCTGGCTCCACCTGACGCTTAGTCAAGCCTCACCTGTTAAGCCTCAATTTGTGCACGCCCACAGGGAAAATAAAAAGCCCATCCGAGTCGAGCGCGGAAACTGTGAAAAATGCCGAAAAGCAAGGGAAAAGAGTGTGCAGAGATGTTCTCCACAGCGGAGCAAACCCTCCTCATTGAGGTATATGATGATTACAGCCACATAATGCCAAAGAAGTGCAATACCGCGGCAATCAATAAAGCGAGGGATGTGGCGTGGCAGAATTTGCGTAGGCTGAATGCGTAAGTGACAAAGAAAATGAAGTATTTCAGCATCATCATGTTTTATAAATCCTCCATCAAAGGGACAAAATATATGGAGACAATAATCTACCAATTGATTTCTTGATTGTTTTTGTTTTAAACTAATCAATTATGTGTACCTATTAATGCAACCAAATCCCTAAAATTAAAAGGAAAATCCCCAAAGAACAAAAAGACAGCCCTAATAAGTAACATTCATATGAACATAATTAAAATAGCATTATTGTTTCACTGCAATGCATGTGAAATTCTCCATATGTTATCATTTGGCAGTCCTAGTAGTAATGTTAGAAAAGTGATATTCATCACATTTATCAACTGATTGTTATGCAAATCGATGGGAAAGCTTTCATTTGTTTCCTGCATGGCCAATTGTATAGAATTGATGAATTTTTACATGCTGTATTTGTGCTACTTCTGTATTTTGTCCCAGATGCTATATGTTGAATTGTTGTATTTTCATCATGGCGTTAAAAGGTAAGGAAGGCAGGGATAACCCGTCTCCAACAAGGATAGATTAAAACTCCCCTGCAGGGTGAGAAAGCAATGGATGTCATGTACGTGACATGACACATTGAAACATAATGTATGTTAATTTTGAGATATTCTCTTACTTTGAGCAAGCCTCTGTGCCACTGAGCTTGCCCTGAAGATTCTGGCATCATGTACCCCCCCAGGCCATTTTGCCTCGATGTTTGTGATTAAATAATTGGCATCATAGATCATGATGGTGCACGCACATTCACTCTCTCACACTCAAATATGATTATGACTTTTTATATGTCATTAACCTTGTCTCTTTCTCTCCCTAGTTTGTGTCTTTCCTTCCTTCCCTCTCTCTCTCTGTGTATTCTCATCATGCAGGTTGCGGGATCAAGATCAAGTTTTCGAGGCTACCCATATCATCACCATTATTATTGAGCCATAATTAAAAAAGTCGTTATCATTGACTGTATAAATTTGTAACCTGATACAGTTGTTGTGTATCTGCTCCTGGTCTCTCTCTCTCTTCTGTCTCTACCTCATCTCCCTCTTGTCCTTTCTCTCCCCCCTTTGTGTCCCCCACCTCTCCGCTGTCCCCCATTTTTCCTTTCACCCCAACCGGTCGAGGCAGATGACCGCACATCTCTGAGCCTGGTTCTGTCAGAGATTTCTTCCTGTTAAGAGGGAGTTTTTTCTCTCCACTGATGCCGAGTGCTTGCTCATTGTGTGAACTGTTGGGAGTTCTCTGCTCTCCTTGAAGTTGTCTATGTACAGTGCCTTGAAATAATGTATTTTATGATTTGGTGCTATACAAATAAAATTGAATTGAATTGAATTGAATAGATCATCTGTCAGAATGAAGGGTAACAATCAGTTATGCTTGAGACTACTGTTGGGACAATCATGGCTTCAGTAGTAGGCTACATACCTGTACATTCAGACTGTGGTGATTTCTCCGGTCCACATAATCTCTTTCCACTGGTCCGGATGGGGCCACAATTCTCACATGGCTGCAATCAACGCAGCCAAGGACATTGGGGAAGCCTATGTGGAAAAATAAGGTACAACATCATATACCTGTGGGCCACTTTCCATCAAATGCATTCGCATTGCATAGAATGTCTCCTTGATCCGCTGTGGGTCATGATGGCCAGGGAAGGTGATGTAGATGTTTATAGATGTTAAGGAACTACTTCAGGGCCAGGTAGACTGCTCTTACCTGTAATGTGTTTGCTCTGTATCATGTTTAATGTATAAATATGAAAGATAACTATGGAAATTACTTTATTTAAATGAATATATTACTTCATTGCCATCTGTCTCTGTTTCCAATTAGTCATGGCCTATGACATATATGACCTATATGACATCATGGACACCCCCATGTGATCATCTGAACTCCTTTGCATAATATGTGGCGATGCTGGAAATAATCACAAATGACTAGAGGACATATAATTGTTACCTCTCTGCAAACAGTTGCCCTGCTTAACCTCTCAGCGTCACCAACACTGTAGAGAAATGTACCGTTGGCAAAGAACCTCAGTGCAATACAGACTGACTGCACAGTGGTTAGAGACTGGCTGCGGCGAGTGACCCTCATAATGTGTGGTTCAAGCAAACTGCATAAATACACAATGCTTTGCCTGCTGAACCCTTACCTCTCCCACAGCTACGCATCTGTGTGGGTCAACGGGTTGGTCCTGTCCTGGAAGACCCTTAGTGCTGGTGGTGGTAGGAAGGCCCGTTGAATTATCCAGGCCTCTTCATTCACTGGGTTGTCAATGAATGGGCATGCCAAGTTGGAATGTCTCACTCAATGTCTCTTTCTCTTTGTCTCTTGTGTCCCTCTCCCTCTCTTGAATGCACCGCTTAAATGTCTTGGCCTTTGTCAATATGCCTCAATTGGCTTTGGCTTTGCCAGCCAATAGGAGGCAAGGAGGGTGTGTGGGGGTGGAGATTGGAGGGCATTTACATCTAATTGTGGTTTGGTGTACATATTTAATCTTTTATTTTCAATGCTTCAATTTCCTTTTATTATATTTTTTTGCTAATTAGTTTAATTTTGTATTTATTTGTGTCTTATGTTTTATTATATTTTATTTTGGTGATAATGTTCTTTAATGTACATATAGATAATATATAATTATTAGTAAAAATAATTTATTTAATACATTTTATTATATATTTTATGTTTTGCATATTATTTTGTCATTCCATGACAGTTGTGTGTCTCTGTTTCTGTCTATTGGACATTCATTGATCATAGATGGTGCTAAGCTTCACTTTTAGCCTGCTACAGACCAGGTTTGCCCGGCAGCATAAGTTACCATGGTTACATGGCTGGCATTCACATTAGCCACCTTGGTGGAACAGGGTTGAGGCTCAGCTTGATGGAACGGAAACCTGAGCCACAGTTATGGCTTAGCCATGGTTGAGGCTTAGTTTCCATGGTTACTGAGTTGGGGCTACTCTCAGCCTCTTTGATGGAACCGATCTCTCACTCATATTAGCCAGACTTGGCCATTTAAGCTTGGCTTTGCCTTTAGCCTGCTTGATGGAATATCCCCCTGGTGACTGGAAGCTGTGCCTGCTGCACAGCCGGCATTGTTTACAGCCGCGCACAGCTGATCGCCCTGAAATCTGAGACACCACTGCGAGCGGCAAGAAGAAAGGAGGAGGACTCACCATGCTCGTCAACAACAAATGATGTCACCCTGGGTTCTGTAGCCCAGACATCGAGCTCGACGCCATCGGACTGCGTCCATATTATCTGGCGCGGGAGTTTGCAAGTGTTATTGTCATTAATGTTTACATTCCGCCATCCAGGAACGCCGCGTGTGACGTCATCCACGCTGCAACCGTGGCACTACAGACGAAACACCCCTTCATCATCATCACAGGTGACTTCAACCATGTCTCTCTCTCATCCACAACAACAAGGGACAATAAAACTATAGATCTGTTGTATGCAAATGTTAAAGATGCATACAGCTCTACTGCTCCACACCATCCCCACTAAAGAGGTCCGCTGTTACCCAAAAAACAAACCCTGGGTTACCAGCGACCTGAAGGCTCTACTCAATGAGAAAAAGAGGGCCTTCAGGTCAGGGGACCAAGCAGAACTCAAGTGTGTTCAGAGAGAACTAAAACACAGCATCAGGGAGAACAAGGAAAACTACAGGAGAAAACTGGAATTCAGACTGGAGAACAATAACACCAGGGATGTATGGAGGGGGATGAGAGAGATCACCGGCTTCCAGAGGAGAGGCGGAGGAACAGCTGAGGTAAATGAACAAAGTGAAGTGCAAATGAGTTCAACCTGTTTTCCAACAGGTTCGACTCCAACTCCCCCAGCCGCCCCCTGCTGCTCGTCTGAGCAACCACAGCTGGATAGCACCCCCCCACAGCCCCACACCAACCCCAGCAGCAGACACCAGCTTTCACCACCTCCCTCTCCCCCACCCCTGCTGGCCCCCACCACAGACTTTCTCATACCGCCCTCACCCAGGACCCTTGCACTTCCCCTACTGCTGACCACTTCCCCCACTGCTGTTGACTTGTAGCAGTCAACACTCAGCACCCCCCCAGCCCCCAGACTGGACTTAACATCACAGCCAGCCAAGTGAGGAGAGAGCTGGAGAGGCTCAATCAGAGAAAAGCTGCTGGACCGGATCGCATCAGCCCCCGTGTGCTGAAGGCCTGTGCCAGCCAGTTCTCCAGCACCTCTTTAACCTGAGCCTCCACCTTCACAGAGTGCCAGTGCTCACCATCCAGCCCAAGCTGCTGAAGGCCAAACTGGAGAACACGCAGGTGGATTCTCCCCTCGTCACATGAGTCGATGACTATCTGACGGGCAGACCGCAGTATGTGAGATTATAAAACTTCTTTGTAACATCAGTGCCCCCACAGGGAATGTGCTGTCTCCCTTCCTCTTCACCACCTACACAGCAGATTTTAAAGGGGACATATTATACCCTATTTCCCCCATTAAAATAGTTCCCTGGTGTCCTAATGAACATGTCAGTGACATGCTTTGGTCAAAATACCATAAGGATGAAGAATCATAGTAATTCAATAACCCTGCTAAACCCGCCCCTTTCAGAACGCTTGGTTTTCGTGCAAGGTCCCTTTATATGCAAATGAGACACAGGCAAACACACACCCACTTCTTCCAGGGGGTTTCTGATTTGTCCTCTTTACAGCGCTTTACAGCTCTATTCGTCTCCCCCTCCCTCCACTAGCTCTCTGACAATATCAACATGTCAGCGAGAGTGCCGTCACAGGAAGAGACGTCCTACATAAGGATCGAGCCGAACACTGTCCAACTGTAAATCAGTTAAAAACACTTAGGAACAGAAGATCAGCGGTGACACAGAGAGTGCAGCACTGCTGATCGCCACCGCTGATCGCCAGCGGCGCGCTGAATAAACTGTATATTGCTGTATCAGACCGGAGACTGTGCTCCGGAGACCTCACCACCGCTGACCAGCTCCGGTGCTCCGGCGAGCTGGCGATCACCGTGTAACGCGCCACCGCTGATCGCCCGCGGCGCGCTGAATAAACTGTATGTTGCTGTATCAGATCGTGTGTTCGTGTGTTCGCACCACTTCACATCAGACTGTGAACAGCGGTCGCCGTATTTAGTCAGGGGACATATTTCACCGACGTACAAACACACAAATTGTTAAGAAAAGATCACATAGAGCTCATAACTGACCATTCTGACACGTCCTAATTAAACATATTTGTTCAGTACGTCCTCCATGACCGGAGCACAGACTCAGTCTGATACAATCACATAAAGCAGCTGTTTATGCAGCGGTGCTGCACTCTCTGTGCAGCGGTGCTACACTCTCTGTTTCACCGATAGCCTAAACTGCCGCTGGCGATCAGCTGATCGCCACCGCTGATCGCCAGCGGAGCGCTGAATAAACTGTATGTTGCTGTATCAGACCGGAGACCTCACCAGCTGACCAGCTCCGGTGCTCCGGCGAGCTGGCGATCACCGTGTAACGCGCCACCGCTGATCGCCAGCGGCGCGCTGAATAAACTGTATGTTGCTGTATCAGACCGGAGACTGTGCTCCGGAGACCTCACCACCGCTGACCACCTCCGGTGCTCCGGAGAGCTGGCGATCACCGTGTAACGCGCCACCGCTGTATCAGACAGTCTCCGGTCTGATACAGCAACATACAGTTTATTCAGCGCGCCGCTGGCGATCAGCAGTGGCAGTTTAGGCTATCGGTGACACAGAGAGTGTAGCACCGCTGCACAGAGAGTGCAGCACCGCTGATCGTCAGCGGCGAGCT
Source organism: Solea senegalensis (assembly GCF_019176455.1). Lineage (NCBI taxonomy): Eukaryota > Metazoa > Chordata > Actinopteri > Pleuronectiformes > Soleidae > Solea > Solea senegalensis. Next base: position 23,714 of record NW_025321001.1, on the reverse strand, counting down.
GCATAAACAGCTGCTTTATGTGATTGTATCAGACTGAGTCTGTGCTCCGGTCATGGAGGACGTACTGAACAAATATGTTTAATTAGGACGTGTCAGAATGGTCAGTTATGAGCTCTATGTGATCTTTTCTTAACAATTTGTGTGTTTGTACGTCGGTGAAATACGTCCCCTGACTAAATACGGCGACCGCTGGCCGCAGTCTGATGTGAAGTGGTGCGAACACACGAACACACGATTGCTGACTTTATCCGGCACATTAGCTTCATATATAAAATCCTCTGTAAAACACTGTGCTCCACTGTGCAGCCACCAACAGCACACTTGTCCCTCCACGTTGACATAATACCGCTCTTCCTCCCTCGCCTGCACTCTCGCAGGGACAAGGTGGAGCTAAGGTGGAGCTTGCGAAGTAAACGTACTGGTGGGGCGGTAACATTCGCGGTGAAATGCGCATGCTGACGTCATAAGCGCAGGGAATTCAACATCAAGCGTTTTATCGCCTATACTTACACTAAGCGGAACCACGAAAACTTGACTGAGTATTGTTTTTCCACACTTTGGCGACTGGTAGGGCCCCCAGAGTCCCAAATATCAGTATTAAAATGGTTAAAAAGTTGATTTTGCATAATATGTCGCCTTTAAGTACCGCAGCGAGTCGTGTCATCTGCAGAAATTCTCTGATGACACAGCCATTGTGGGATGTGTAGAGGGTGGGAGCGAGGATGAGTACAGGGACCTGGTCAGCAATTTTGTCAGGTGGTGTGGGGAACAACCTGCAACTGAACGTTGCAAAGACAAAAGAGTTGGTGGTAGACTTCAGGAGGAACATGCTTCCACCCTCTCCAGTCTGCATTGGTGGGACAGATGTCGACATGGTGGACAAATACAAATACCTGGGTGTGGTGCTGGACAATAAACTGGAGTGGACCACAAACACGAAGGCAGTCTACAAGAAGGGACTGAGCCGGCTTTACTTCCTGAGGAGGCTCAGATCCTTTAATGTCTGCAACCGGATGTTCCAGATGTGTTATGAGGCTGTCGTTGCAAGCACCATCTTCGCTGTGGTGTCTTGGGGCTTGGGCATCAAAGCGAAGGACGCAAACAGGCTAAATAAACTGATCAAAAAGGCAGGGTCTGTTGTTGGCTCTAAGCTTGTCACCCCGGAGGAGGTGGCAGAGGACAGGATACTGGCAAAACTGCTGGCGATCATGGACAATGTCTCTCATCCCCTCCACAAAACTTTGGACAAGCCCAAGAGCAGCTTCAACAGCAGACTCATTCAACCCCACTGCCTTAAAGAACGGCACAGGAAATCATTCCAACCCTGTGCCATTAGACTGCACAGTGCCTCACAGCAACGTCCACTAATCACACAGAAATAATTTAAATTACCAGCAAATAAAACTGCACCATATATATTTATCTTTGCACCTTAAAATCTACTGTTGCACCTTAAAATCCACTGCTAAACATCTTATCTTATCTTATTGTATATAGTGTATATTGTAGTTGGGCTCATTGTGTATTGCAGTCTTTAATTTAATTTAATTTAATTTTTAATTTTCTTTTAAATTTTATTTTGTTGATCGTATTGTATTTTATTTGTATTTTTGATTTATTTGTATCTATCTATCTATCTATGTATATCATCGTCAGTGGATTTAATTGCACCTACATGCTTCTGTGACTCTGCTAAATCTCTGCTTACCTGTTCCAGTCTGTGTACTGTTTCACATTGATCTTCAATGGCGCTTCTTGTTGCTTATTTGAGGATCTTCGTGCCTGTTCACTTGTTTTTGTGTGCTTAAAGAAAATTAACTCTCTTACTTACCACCGTCCTGCATTTGGTTCCAGTCCTGTACGTGATAGTACAAACTCACCAACTTTATGGACCCAGCAGACGGTGGTAAGATAGAAGCCATCATCCTGCGGCAGGAGGAGCGCATCGCCTGGAACACCGCTCATCTGGAGGGCTTGGGGTGAAGCATGGAGCAGATGGCCGTCCACCACACCGCCACGATGGGGGTATTGCGCTGGAGCTCAGCACCGTGCGGGGAGGAGACGCTTCAGACCTGTTCTCCCGTCCATTATTATGGGAAATGTAAGATCTCAAATAAGATGGACAAGTTAGCGGCGCTGACCCAGCATGAGAGGGAGTACCGGCACTGCAGCATCATGCTGTTCACAGAGACATGGCTCATAGCGACTATCCTGGACATGGTCACCGTGCTGGACGGATTCCAGATAGATGGTGTAACTCTGGGCACATCACTATTAAAGAGCAGCACTGCTCTTAATAGTGATGTTAAGTAGTAATTGAATTGAATTGAATTGAATTGAATTGAATTGAATTGAATTGAATTGAATTGCTGTAAGGACTTGGAACTGTTAGCGGTTAGCATGAGACCGAACTATCTGCCGCGGGACTTTTCGCATGCAGCCTGTGATGTCCTGCACTCAGTGGTGAGCAGGCTGCAGACACAGCATCCATGATCCTCCTCCTGATCTCTGGGGATTTTAATCATGCTTCTCCTTCCTCCTCTCTGCTCACACTCACAGTATGTCACATGCCACACCAGAGACAATAAAATATTGGACCTTTACTATGCCAACACCAAAAAGGCATACAGTGCATCCCCCCTCCCTCCCCTCGGAAGATCTGATCACAACCTGGTTCATCTCCTTCCTGTGTACAAACCTCTGGTGCACAGGCAACCAGCTGTGACCCACACAGTTAAAGTATGGTCTGAGGAGACTGATGAGGCTCTCATGGACTGCTTTGAGTCTACTGTGTGGGAGGAACTCTGTGAGGGACATGGGGAGGACATCGACAGCCTCACAAACACAATAAAGGACTATAAAAAGTATTCTTTTTCCACACTTTGGCGCCTGGTAGGGCCTCCAGAGTCCCAAATATAAGTTTTGAAATGGTTAAAAAGTTGATTTTGTATAATATGTCCCCTTTAAGGCGAAGAAGGCTGCAGGTCCTGATGGCATCAGCTCCAGGCTCCTCAAATCCTGCGTGGTGCAGCTGTGCGGAATTATTATTATTTATTTTTTTTTCATTTAAATACAATATACACACAAAAAAACCAACAAACAACAACAAAAAAAAACATGTCCATTAGTAGCTCATAGGTCCTTCCATTCAATTACAATGCAACAATTCTGTCCTGCTCAGTTGTCGTTACTATAATTACTAGTGATATCACCCTCGCCCCTTCTGTAATAATTCCATTTCTCCCATTTCTCTACAAACTGTTCCTCCTGCATTTTCAAGATATGTGTGAACCTCTCCATATGATAAATTTCCTCCACAATACTCCAATAGCCACTGTTCTCTAGTAGGTGGGTCTTCCTTATACCAGGCCTTTGTAATTGCCTTCCTACTAGCCATCAATAATACTTCACCAAGTATTTATCTCCTCCTTGTACCTCCTCTTGTGGAATGTTCCCCAGATACAGTATCAAACAAGTCTTTGGTATCTTATATCCCAATATAGACCTAACCATGTGTAATCACCTAACCATGTGTAATATTATGTGCAATATTCCCTCCCTGATAAATGTGCAATGTCAGAAATGTGCAATACACCCCATAATCTGCTGTATAACTGTATATTTCTTTATTTTTATTTCCCCACATCTTCGACATTTTTTTACTATTACTTTTATACTTTTATATTTATATTTATCCTTAAGTGTGTTTATGTTTCGTACTACTGACTCGTAGAACCCGCACAAGATTTCCAATGTGCCTGGACTGTCTGTTTAAGCACAAATGGCAAATAAAAACCTTGAACCTTGAACCTTAATATCTCCCTCAACACATTCCAGACCCCCTCCCAATATCCCTCCATCTTTAGACATTTCCAAAACACATGAGCATAGTCTGCCTCTGTCTGACCACACAACCTCCAACACAAATTCTGATCTTGTGTGTATCTCCACTTTATCTTTGGTGTTATGAAAAACCTTATAATGTTCTTCCACCCAAATTCTCTCCATACCCTAGAGCCAGTTGCTGAGTGTTGATTCTTGCTCACATTATACCAGTCATCCTCTGTTATTGCTAGTCCAAGCTCTTTTCCTCATTTTTCTTTAATATAGACAGTTGAATTACCCCCACTGGCACCTAGTGCTTGGTATAGAGCTGAGATTACTCTACATTTTCTCCCTACATATGCATTTACTATTATTTTAATAATCATGTTCTGTTCTTTGGGTTGTTCTAACTTTATTTCCTTCAAATAGCAATCCCTCACCTGAAAATATCGAAAAAGTTCATTTGCCTCCAAATCAAATTTCTCCCTTAAAGCCTGGCAACTCTGCAATTCCCCCCTCTCAGTTAGTGTACATATTGCTGTAATACTATTGTGCACCCATCTCTCCAAGCCCCAATCACTAATTCCTGGTTTGAATCTCTTGTCATGTGTTCTACACATCAGAATCTTTGCTTCGTTCTTTAGTTCATACTTTTTCACTATCAAGTACCAAATCCACAATATGAATTAAGTTATTGGGTCCAACAATCTCTCTTCCCTTTTAAACAATTCCCTATTGGTTATTAATATTTGCAGTGGGCTAGCCCCCACCTTCATTTCTATATCCTTCCACCTAGCTACATATTCTCCATTACACCAACAAGTTACGGCCCTGAGCTGTGCAGCATAGAAGTAGTCTTGTAGTTTTGGTACTGCCATGCCCCCTTTGTCCTTGGGGAGCTGCATGGTGCTATATCGAATTCTTGGCCTCCTACCCACCCAAATGAACCTGGATATCCGTCTATCCCACTCCATAAACTGTATATGTGGTGTCATTACTGGAAGAGTTTGGAACAGGTACAGTAGCCTTGGTAATAAATTCATCTTAATTATTTCTATCCTTGAACTAAGATCCAATTGTAGTATTGACCATCTTCCTATATACCGTCTGAGTTTCTCCTCTAACTCTGGTGTAGAGGCATAGTTTATGATCTGTGTTTTGGTTACATTAAGTTTGTATCCTGAGTAATATCCATACTCTTCCAGTAGATTCATCAGTGCAGGGAAGGACTCACTGGGTCGCTCCAAGTAGGCTACCACATCATCCGCGAACAGCCCTATCTTATGTTCTCTACCATTCACCTCCACCCCTCTGATGCCCTGGTCCTGCCTAATCGCCTGTGCCAATGGCTCTGTAAATATTGCAAAGAGAGTTGGAGAGAGACTACACCCCTGTCCAGTAGACCTCCCCAGACAGACGGGATCCGTGAGACTACCATTCACCTTGATCCTAGCTGTCGGCTCTTGATATAATGCATTAATTAAGACAGATTCTTCACTGAAACCAAATCTCTCCAACACCTTATATAAGTAAGTCCAATTAACACTGTCAAAAGCTTTCTCGGCGTATACACTAACTAATGTTGCACTATTCTTCGTTCGTTGAGTCTCTTCTACAATGTGTATCACCCTCCTAATATTGTCCTGCGTCTGTCTTCCTGTAATAAAGCCGGTCTGGTCTTCGTCTATAATGTCAGTCATGAATTTCTCGAATCGTTTGGAAATAATTGAGGTGTACATCTTGTAGTCCACATTTAGTACTGATATTGGTCTATAGCTGCTACAATGCTCTCTATCCTTGCCCTAGGGTATGGTTGTGATAATGGCCTCCTTCCATGAGGGAGGAATTTTCCCTTTATTAATTGTGCGCGGATTCTGTCCTGGTCGTGGAACAACGGACCAGCGCTTTACTCTTGCAGGGATCCTGGAGGGGGCCTGGGAGTACGCCCATCGGGTCTACATGTGTTTTGTGGACCTGCATTCGCTTTACCGCATGATTGTGACGAAAAGAGAGCCCCTTGGGATCCCTCAGTTGGAGATGGTCAATGTGGCTCGGGAAAGGAAAGTTTGGGGTCCCTTGCTGAAATGATGATAATTGTGTGTCTGAATGAGGCCTACAATACCGGGGTCAACTCTTGTCTAAAGGTTTTATAGAATTCTGAGGGGAATCCGTCACTACCAGGTACCAGAACACTACCACTGTTCTTCATCCTAGAGATTGCCCCTTCCATCTATGATGTCTGCCGTCAATAATGTATTCTGCTTTTCCCCTATTGATGGTAGATTCAACCTGTCGAGGAAAGTCTCATATCCTGTTTGTCTGCCATTACTGGTTGTGTGTATAAGTTTTGATAATATTCCCTGAATACACAAACTTAGTTTGGGGGTCTCTAATTTTGTATATAGTGTTCAATGCTTGTTGTTTTCGTATACGTCTAGCCAGTAACCTGCTTGCTTTGGGACCTCCTTCATAATAGGTTTGTAGCCTTCTTTTCCACTTCTGCCAGTAATATATTATCTATTTTATTATTTGTTTCCTTCACTTGTCTTAGTACCTCTGGGTCACTGGGCATTATGTTTTCCCTCCAAGGCCTTTAAGTGTCCAATTTGCGTCTGGTAGTTCACCAGTCTGGATTTCTTACGCAGTGTTGTCTGTGCTATCAAATTCTCCCTAATGACGGCCTTAAGCGCATCTCAAAGAATGGTCTACCTCCCCATTATCGTTTTCCTCTATATACCTATTTATCTTCATTTTTATCCTTTCCACCAGGTCTTTGTCATTCAGTACACCCACATTCATCCTCCACACTGTAGTCCTCCTTCTCTTGTTTAAGTTTATTGTCATGTAGACAATATGATCCAATAAATCTGCTATCCCTATCCTACAGTCCTCTACCCTTTGCATATCTCCCTTTGTCATGAAGAAATAGTCCAGCCTTGAATACATTTGGTGTGGGTCTGAATAGTAGGTGTAGTCTCTCTCCAAGGGATGTAGGTCTCCAAACATCTACTATTCCCAAATCAACCAGTTGCGTGTTCATATATCTATTAAGCCATGTCCTATTCTTCTTCGCACTAGTCGTATCTAGATTGTAGTTTATCACCATATTGAAGTCCCCTCCACATATCAAGATCCCCTCCAGTTCTACATTAATGATGTCAAATAATGATTCAAAGAAGGTTTTCTTGCTATCTGGGGGTACATATACACCCTTTACCATTATATACCTTCCCTCTCTATCACGCATTCCTTTTTCAGGTTCAAATTTGGTTGAATTTGTTATTAATATGGCTACCCCTCTCATACTGCTTTGTTTGTGGTAAGTGCTATAAAATGTGTTGTCATACCCAAATCTCTTTAGTTTCTCATTTTCCTCATCATCCTGCAGAAACACCACCTGCATTTTTTATTTTCTAAATTTGGCCCTTTTAATCGGACTACTCAGACCATTCACATTCAGTGACATCACTTTAACACCTTCATGCTTCATTACATTACATGTCATTTAGCAGACGCTTTTATCCAAAGCGACTTACAATGGAATTGATTACAATCAGCGAGAGGTGGAATCGAACTTGCGACCATTGCGACCATGATGTTTTTCGCACATAGGGTACCGGTCTTAACCACTGAGCCACTCCACCCTCATTATACATCAATTCCCCAAAGCACTTTCATTATCCATAAGCTAAACATGGACACATAAAAAAACATCAGCAACAGCTGTTCTAACTAAACAGTAAACAAAAAAGTGATCTCCCATGGTAAACTGGGGTTCTTTATCTTTCCCCATTTCCCCTGTTGGTGGGGAGAGGGGAAATCCTCCTAAGAGGGCCTCCCTTACCGATGAAAAACTCTCCAAACTGAAGTCCTCCGTTCATGCCATATTCCATATTCACCCACACTGTCCAAACCGTCCCACATAATGGAGAATGAAATAAAATAGAATACATCATTCAGTAAAATAAGTAGGCCCAGTGTTTCCCCTCATCCTTCGCCCAAAAAACATATGCCTACAGACTACTTACATAACTTTCAGAAATCAGCCAGGAACCAAAACGTTTTTGAGAAAAAAGTAGGAATTCACATAGAAAATGCAAAAGTTTGTGCCTGTTCCATGATATAGGCTACAAAGATAATTTCTTCTTGTCTCCTCTCACTTCTTCCAAGTGAACCACATCAGCTCCTTCCTTGCTCTTCCAGCGACTTCGGTCTCCTGGTCCCCAACTCTGCGCCACTTGAAAGCGGCCTCAAGCTGCTGCTCCAGCGTCAGTTGGACGCCATCAGACCATCCACCTTCATTCCCTTCTTCTCCATCGCCCGCGCAGCTTCTTGTGGACTGCCGTAGGTCTGGACAACTCCTTGCCAGTGGACTTTCAATGGCGTTAGCGGTGACTGGAACTTAATCCTTCTCCCTTTAAAACTCTCTTCAGTCCCACATAGCTACGGCGCTTTGCAGCCACCTCCACTGGGTAGTCGTGGTCGAACGTCACTGTCTTTGCCCCAATCACGATTTTTGTCTGCCATGCCTTTTTGAAGATGTCATCTTTGATTCGGTACTGCATGAAGTTGACAATGATCGCTCTGGGGTTCTTGTCTGGGGCAGGTTTCGGTGCCAGCACTCTGTGAGCACGTTGTATTTGTAGACTGGCATCGCTATTGGTCCCAATCTGCTTAGACACACTGTCAAAGCCAGCCTTCATGCTAGCTAGCATGTATTCATTAGCGGTATCTGACCTATCGTCACACTTTCTATCTCCCATTTTTTCTCGCTCTCTTTGCTTCTTCTCCGTTTCTAAACCAGAAGTCCCCCTATGGGTGTCATCTTCAACATGAGCCTGAAAATGGGGAGATTACCACAGTTATGGAAGACCTCCTGTGTGGTACCAGTGCCAAAAACACTGCACCCCAAAGATCTCAACAGTTACAGGCCGGTGGCACTAACATCCCACCTGATGAAGATCCTGGAGTGACTGGTACTGTCTCATCTTCGCCCTGTGGTGAGACCAACAATGGACCCACTGCAATTCGCCTACCAGCCTAGCATCGGGGTGGACGACGCTGTCATCTACCTGCTGGACAGAGCTCTTTCTCACCTGGAGAAGTCTGGGAGCACTGTGTGGATCATGTTTTTTGATTTCTCCAGTGCTTTCAACACTATATAACCAGCACTTCTGAAGGACAAGCTGGAGCAGGCAGGAGTGGATCCTCACATCCTGGATTGTGACTGATCAACCCCAGTATGTGAGGACTCGGGATTGTGTGTCCGACATGGCTGTCTGCAGTACAGGGGCCCCACAGTGTTCTGGGTCCGTTCCTCTTCACCCTGTACACTGCAGACTTCTCCTACTGCTCCCCCTCCTGTCACCTGCAGAAGTTCTCTGATGACTCTGCAATTGTCAGCCTCATCACAGATGATGACGACAAGGAGTACAGGGAACTTGTCCAGAACTTTGTGAACTGGTCCCTGTGGAACCGCCTCCGTGGGTAAAACTAAGGAACTGATGGTGGATTTCCACAGGAGACGACACTCTCCTCCAACACCGGTGAACATCAACGACATGGACATTGAGATGGTAACATTAGCTGGGTGTTCACATAAACAATAAATTGGACTGGTCTGATCATGCTGCTGCGCTCTACAGGAAGGGTCAGAGCAGACTCTACCTTTTGAGGAGACCTAAGGTCTTTTGGGGTGCAGGGAGAACTCCTCAAGACCTTCTATGACTCGGTAGTGGCATCAGCCATTTTTTATGGAGTGGTCTGCTGGGGCAGTAGTATCACAGCTGCGGAAAGGAAGAGGCTGGACAGACTGATCAAAAAAGCCAGCTCTGTCCTTGGATGTCCCCTTGACGCAGTGGAGGTGGTGGGAGAGAGGAGAATGGCTACCAAGCGATCATCTCTGATGGACAATCTCTCCCACCCCCTGCGGGACACCAGCACAGCACTGGGCAGCTCCTTCAGTAACAGACTGAAACGTCCTAAATGTCTGAAGGAGCGTTAACGCAGGTCGTTCCTTCTTGCAGCTGTTAGACTGTACAACAAACACTGCTCGCAGTAGATCACACATAACCAGGCTCCTCATTCCTCCCTTCCACATGCAATATACTGTAACTTTTCACAAGTGCAATATACCTATACATATATATACTTATAAATATCACGTCCATACTGTGTATATTCTGCTGTCTATAAAGTAAATTCTACATTCTATTTTTAACTAATTATTTATAGTCATCTTCGTAGTAGTCATAGTAGTTAAAGGTGACATCGAATGCTTGTATTGCACATATATGTTAGTTATGGAGGTCTACTTACATATATTAACTTGTTTTCATGGTTAAAAACCTCTTAGTCGCTGCAAACGAGCTGATCAAAATATCTCCTCACTGACGTTCTCGTCAGCCGCGTTGTTTCAGACCAAAATCACACCCCCAGAACGTGGACTGTGTTGTGATTGGCCAGCCAACGAGAGCTTTCCCACTGTCCTGTGATTGGCCAGGTAGTGACATAATTGGTAGGCCAGCTCTCAGATTAGTGATGTGTCGTTCGTGAACGATTCGTTCAAAATGAACTAATCTTTTGTATAACTCGGGAGTAATAAGTCTTCTCAGTGAGTGATTTGTTCATTTTCATGCAGTACCTTCCTTCGCCACATGGCAGGCAGCTGCATAAGTTCAGTCAGCAGGACAGGAAACAGAAATGATTAGTTCAGGATTCACTCAACCGAGTGGTTCGTTGGTTCATTTTTCATGCAGTACCTTCCTTTGACACATGATGGCAGACAGCTGCATAAGCTCAGCAGGAAAGGAAACAGAAATGATTAGTTCAGGATTCACTCAACTGAGCGTCCGTCCTCAGGTCACGTGACAGCCACCTAGTCACCGTCGCGCTGTTAAACAACAATGGTAGGGAGGATACAGGACACAAGTCACTTTATTGTGGTGTGTATTTGCTTTCCTAGGGTTTCATATGGGTTGAATAGCTTGTGGCATTTTGTTTATTATACTTTGTCAGCTGAAGCAAACCATGTTGCCTTCAGTGTTTGAGAACCACAGTCTTTTTTACAACGCCCACAAGAGGGCTACAGCGCCAACCGCTGTAAAAATGAACGAAATGAACGAAATGACTCAAAAAAAGATTAGTTCAATTTACTGTCTGAGAGTAAAAGATCCGAGTCAGTAAGGAGAGTCGAACTTCCCATCACTATCTCAGATACACAGCTCCCCCTCTGGCACGGTGGATGCTCTGCATCTCAGCAGCTATAAAGAGAGTAGTTCTTCTTCTTCTGCGGTTGAATGTACGCAACCGGATGTGCCCAGACTAGTGCCCGCACCAGGAGGCGTTATATAGGAGGTTATATATGCACTTTATTTTAAGTTATAACCTGGTAGCAGGCACTTTTAAATTTGTGCTGTTTTTGTTTATTTTATTAGTTGCTGTAATTTTTGAGGACAGAGACATGTTGTTGCTCTGAAAATAAAATGTCAATATGTGAAGCCAGATCTTTATTAGCCAGATTAATCCATTCAGTACTGACACCACAAAGCTGTGAGTGCCTGTTAGACACTATTCAACACTAGAGTGACTATAGCACATCAATAGACTTGTTATTTTGGTTATGACAGGTGTACAAAAATTTCCCTCAAAATATGATCATTTTATGTCTCTGGTATGATAATCCTACATTTCTCACCTGGCAACACTGGCTCTGCCTCTCTGGAGCTCACTCCTTTCACAGCTTACAAAGGGGAAAGTTGTCTCTCGTTAGCGGTGCTTTGATTTAGAAAAATTGTTTAATTGTACCTGAAAACCGGCTGAACAAGACCTTGTTTAGGTCGAAACGTTGCGAGTGAAAGGCACACGCAATTTTTAATTTCATTTTTTCATTCGTTTGTCTTATTTTCTTTTTTCTTTGTTATTATACAAATATATATATATATATATATATATATATATATTGGTTTTCTTATTAAAAATATATTCTAGAAAACTAAAATACACCTATGTGTAACCACTTACATTTTTCAAAAATCATTAAGCATTTCATTTGTATTGCTACTGAAAGTGTACAAATATTATGTGGTGTGACATGAATCCAGTTTTGGACATTCAATTAAAATGAATCTAAATCTATTCAAATGTATTTTCTGCCCTATCTGGCAAGTGTTTTGTAACCTCATGTGAAATTAAAGTGATCTTGTAATGATATTTCCCCTTATTTATGCAAGTAAACTTTGTACGAGTATGTCCATTTTATGAAACATCATGTGGTGCGACCATGAAGAAACCACCATTTTGGAACTTTCATTTTCAAAGCCACTCCAAGACTGGAAGTTACATCACAAACAACTTTGCAGAGGACCCACAGAAGCAGTTAGCAGGTTTGTAACTCTCTCTCATCTTTTAAAAAGACTGCTTTTAAAATGGTTGGTAGATAGTTTCCAAATCTGGATGTCATGTGGTATGATCTCAACAAGATGATTGTAGTAGCCGTTTGTCAACCAGATGAAAATCAAATCAAACTTCAAATTATCCCAATCAAAAGGCCACTGATGCACCATGGGTTGTGGTGTACTCGCATCGGAAAAAAACATGAGGTTCAAATGAATATCCAAAGTCAACAAAAAGGTGGTTTATTCAACCAAAAGTGCAAGTGAACAAAGAACCAAAAGGAAGTCCCATGCTTCTCCCACTCAGCGATAAAAAACCATCATTCCACCCAGGTGCATGCTGGTCAGCCTACCTACCAGTCCCACTCTAACGTGCTCAAATGAAACTAAAACACAAATAATAAACTAGAATACTAATAAAAAGTAATTATAATTAAATCAAATGAATTGATTAAAGATAATTAAGAATAACCAAAACTAAATACTCACTAAACAAAATACTAACCTAAACAACACTAAATACTAACAATAAATAAATAGCTCCAACACTCCAGCCCCTAATTGTGTGTTAAATCACAATTATGTCAATTATTAAAGGAGCTATTCCCTCAACCCAATATATGACTAAATATAGTTCATGCATTAACTTTAGTTCACTTTCTTTTTTCTGGAGAACCTGAAACAAAAAGACAGAGAGAGATAGAAAGAAAGAGAGAAAGAGGGAGACAGCAAGAGAGAGAGAAAAAAGAGAGTCCATGGTGTCACATTCTTGCTTCCAACAGCAGGCAGAGCTTTGTCACAGGCCTCTCCAGAATGCTGGTCCTGGTCCGAAGGCGCACAGAGCGCACCAGGCCCTTTGCATCTTCTCTCACATCCAAGATTTTCCCCATCATCCAAGATCCTCTTGGAGCTGCAGTATCTGCGATGAGGACAATGTCTCCAGACATGAGATTTCTCCTTGGTCTTGTCCATTTCTGTCTCTCTTGCATCAATGGTAAGTATTTGTCTCCACTCCAAAAAGATTTGCCTCCACCTTTTCCTGATGTACAGATCACTGTGATCAAACAGTCCTGGTGGCATAATTGGCTTGCCTTTTAACATCAGAAGGTGGTTTGGTGTGAGTGCCTCCAGGTCGTCCGGGTCATCAGAGACTTTAGTGATGGGTCTATCATTCAAAATGGCCTCAGCCTCACAAAAAACAGTTTGGAGGCCTTCATCATCAAGAATTTGCTGTTTGAGAACTGAAGTTAAAACACTTTTCACCGAGCGAATCAGGCGCTCCCAAACACCACCATGATGGGAAGCTGCTGGTGTGTTAAAGCGCCAGTTTATGCCTTCCTGTACCATGGCTCTTTGAATTTTGCCATGATTTAAACCAGCCAGACTTTCCTTCAACTCCCTGTTAGCTCCAACAAAGTTTGTGCCGTTATCGGACCTGATGGTGGAGACTGGACCTCGTCTACAGATGAACCTCCGAACAGCATTAATACAGGAATCTGTATCCAGTGTATGTGCCACCTCCAAATGCACAGCACGGCTAGTCAGACAGGTGAAAAGCACTCCATACCTTTTGAGAAGACTTCTGCCTCTTTTAACCTCGATGGGCCCAAAATAGTCAACTCCAACATCCGTGAAAGGGGCTCTCTCAGGCAATACTCTTTCCTCAGGCAAGTCCGCCATCTTCTGTTCAATGAGTTTTCCTCTGTTGCGTCTGCAAACAACACAGTCAGATATAACTTTCCTTGCAGCAGAGTTTGCCTTGATGATCCAGTACCTCTGCCGCAGCCTGGACAGCATGTGATTTCTTCCTGCATGTCCCAATTGATGATGAATATGGCGCAGAATCAGCACAGATACATGTAAGTCTTTGGACAAGATGGCTGGATGTTTGGACTCTGCTGGTAATGCTGCTTTATCCAACCGACCACCTACTCTGAGAATTCCGTTATCCATTACTGGATCCAGTCTGTAAAGAGGACTCCCCTTTGAAACATTGTTACAGCCATTCTTTAGTGAGGATATTTCAGCTTTAAACTTGTGTTTTTGTACATACAGAATGATTGACTGTTCTGCTTTCTCAAGATCTTCAGGAGTTAAGCTCTGTCCTTTGAGTGTGGCCTTAAAGCTCTGAAGTTTCCTTTTCACTTCCTGCTCTTGTTGCTCCATCTTGTCCTTACTAAGGTCTACAGGGCCACACAGCTCCTTTCTCTTCTGTCCCAATAACACAAGAGTTCTCTTGACCTTCAGAAACCAAGCAACTGACCCTTTTAGCCTTGTCCAGGATGAAAAGTAACAGAGTAGGCGATCTGTGGCACTTTCAAAATCCCCAACAACAGAATTTACCATCACCTCCTTTTTGACCTCTGCGTCATCTACAGGAATCACATGTAGATCAACATCCAATTTAGGCCAAACCTCCTTTGACTCACAGAGAAACTTCGGCCCATGTATCCATCTCCTGCCTGTCAGGAAACTCTCTGCCCTCATTCCTCTTGATGCATCATCTGCCGGATTCTCCTTAGAACAGACATGTCTCCACTGATCAGTATCTGATGCTCCTCTAATGATGGAGACCCTGTTTGCCACAAACGTTTGAAATCGTCTGGTTTCATTACAGATGTATTTAAGAACAGTTGTGCTGTCTGTCCAAAAAACTGACTTCTCCAGCTTAAGTTGCAACTCCTTCTGAAGCATTTTATCCACTCGAACTGCAAGAACTGCTGCTGTGATTCAAGATTCAAGAAGTTTTTATTGTCATTATGAGGACATAATGAAATTTTTGCAGAGACTCCCGGCTTGAGGTACACAGTAAAATAGCAAAAATAACAGAAATAACGAAGGACTTGACATTTAAATAGACATGACGAAAGGCATTTAAATAAGACACAACAAGAGACTTAACACTTAATGAGACACAACAAAATATAAAAGTACAGTGTGTGCAAAGTAAAGTATGTACAACTACAAAGTGCAGTTTAGTGCGACGTGGTCCAGTTTTATGGAGATTTGAGCAGGTTTGGGGGGGTCAGCAGGGGTGTGTTTGGGAGGGTGGGTGTGTGTGGCTGCTTGTGTGTGTGTTTGGGGGGGTGGTATAGAGAAGGGATGCAAATTGTTTTCACTGTGGGGGGGCTATTGCTTTCACAGCTCTGGGGAAGAAGCTGTCCCTGAGTCTTTTGTTCTTTGCTTTGATGTTTCTGTACCGCTTTCCTGATGGAAGCGGTACAAACAGTGCATAGCCCGGGTGTGTGGAATCTGTAGCTATGCGTCTGGCCCTTCTCCGGACTCGGGCAGTGTAAACTGAGTCCAGATCAGGTAGACGGCATCCCACAATCCCCTGTGCTGTCCTCACCACCCGGGCTAGGTTCTTCCTGTCCTGTGCAGTGCAGTTGCCATACCACACTGTCATGCTGAGACACAGGATGCTCTCTACAGTGGCTCTGTAGAAGTTTATGAGAAGTTGGGAAGAGAGCCCAGACCTCTTCAACTTCCTGAGAAAGAAGAGCCGTTGTTGAGCCTTCTTCACCAGGTGTGAAGTGTTCACAGACCAGGAGAGGTCGGAGGAAATGTGGATGCCCAGGAACTTTATGCTGTCTACACGCTCCACCTCCTTTCCATTTATGTTGAGCGGAGCGTGTACAGTCTTCCTGGACTTCCTGAAGTCCACTATGACCTCCTTGGTCTTGTCGGTGTTTAGAACAAGGTTGTTCCCGGAGCACCACTGGGTCAGGTTCTGGACGTCTCCTCTGTAGTGGGTCTCGTCGTTGTTGGAGATGAGACCCACTATGGTGGTGTCATCTGCAAACTTCACAACCATGTTTGTGGAGTGGATGGCAGAGCAGTCGTGTGTGAAGAGGGTGAAGAGGACAGGGCTGAGCACACAGCCTTGCGGTGTGCCAGTGTTGAGGGTTAGTGGAGCAGACGTGGACTCCCCTATCTTCACCACCTGTGGCCTGTTGGTGAGAAAGTCGCTGATCCAGGAGCAGAGAGATGTTGACAGACCCAGGTTGTGGAGTTTCAGGGCCAGCATGTCTGGGAGGACGGTGTTGAAGGCTGAGCTGAAATCCACAAATAGCATCCTAACATAGGTGTCGGGATGCTGCAGGTGAGTCTGGGCCGTATGAAGTGCTAACGAGACAGCATCCTCCGTAGAACGGTTCTCCCTGTAGGCGAACTGCTGGCCGTCTAGCCCAGCAGGGATGGCGTCCTTGATGTACTTCAGGAGGATCTTCTCGAAGCACTTCATGATGACTGGGGTCAGAGCGACAGGGCGGTAATCATTGAGGCAGGTGACGGTTCTTTTTTTCGGCACAGGCACAATGATGGAGGACTTCAGGCACACAGGGACCGTGGACAGCTGCATAGACAGGTTGAATATGTCCAGAAAAACTCCTGCTAGTTGTTCAGCACATAATTTCACTGTGAGTTCCAGTCGAGGAATTGTTGAATTGAATTGAATTGAATTGACTTTATTCCTCCCCCGGGGGGGAAACACACATTCACCACAGCTCAGTTGTGAAAAAAACAAAGTGAATAGAAAAAAATAAGAATAAGAATAAAAAAAGAAATAAAAAATATATAATACAATAAGATTAAAAAAGAGCAATACAGTGCAATAGTGAGAAAAATAAAAAGTTACTAGATAAGGAATTACACTCTAATATAGAGTAGTTATCCGGGGTAAGTACAGCAGTGAATGGACATTTAAGAGGAGTTAAATATCCTAACAGCAGTGGGGATGAAGGACTTCCGGTAGCGCTCCGTCCTACACTGTGGGTGCCGGAGCCTGCCGCTGAAGGAGCTGCCAAGCCCCTCCACAGTCAGGTGCAGTGGATGGAGTGTGTTTTCCATGATGGAGGACAGTCTGGATAATGTCCTCCTCTGTCCCACCACCTCCACCGATTCTAGCGAGCAGCCCAGGACAGAGCCGGCCCTCCTGACCAGCCTGTTCAGTTTCTTTCTGTCCCGGTCCATGCTGCTCGCTCCCCAGCAAACCACCGCATAGTGGATGGCAGAGGCCACCACAGAGTCGTAGAAAGTCCGGAGTAGAGGTCTGCACACTCCGAAGGACCTCAGTCTCCTCAGGAGGTGGAGGCGACTTTGACCCTTTCTGTAGAGGGCGTCGATGTGAGTGGTCCAGTTTAGTTTATTATTTAGGTGAACACCCAGGTACTTAAAGTTATCCACCAGCTCAATGTCCGAGCCCTGGATGCTCACCGATGGGTGTGGTGGGGTCTTTTTCCGGAAGTCGATCACCATCTCCCTCGTCTTTCCGGTGTTCAAGCGCAGGAAGTTGCTCTCACACCAGTCCACGAAGTCCATGATGACCGGCCTGTACTCCAGCTCGTCCCCCTCAGACACGCAGCCAACAATGGCTGAGTCATCAGAGAACTTCTGGAGGTGACAGCTGCTTGAGTTGTAGGTGTAGTCTGAGGTGTAGAGGGAGAAGAGGAACGGTGAGAGCACCGTCCCCTGAGGAGCCCCGATGCTGCAGATGGCCACCTCAGACTTGCAGTCCTGCAGCCTCACATACTGCGGCCTGTTTGTGAGGTAGTCGGTGGTCCATGCGGCCAGCTGCGTCCCCACTCCTACGTCCTCCATCTTCCTCTGCAGCAGCGCCGGTCTGATGGTGTTGAAAGCGCTGGAGAAGTCAAAGAACATGACTCTCACAGCGCTCCCGGCGACCTCCAGGTGAGTCAGCACCCGGTGCTGCAGGTAGATAACGGACTTATCTATGTCTGCTTAAGTGGAGCAACTCTGGTCTTTCCCAGCACAAATGAAACCTGAACGTTGTCATCCTTTTCCAGCCTCAAATAGGACACTGTTCCATATCCAACTTGGCTGGCGTCAGAGAAATGGTGAAGCTGTGCAGTAGCAGAGTCTCCAAAATCTCTGGGTTTAATACAGCGATCCACATTGAATTCAGCTACCTTCTGGAGATCCTCCAACCACTCAAACCACTTCTTGGAGAGGGAATGGGGAATAGCTTCATCCCACCCCAAGTGTTTCCTACAAAGCTCCTGTAGCACCAGTTTGGCTGGAATGGTGAATGGGGCCAAAAAACCCAGGGGGTCATAAAGGGAGCTGACCACTGACAAAATACCTCTTCTAGTCTGTGGCTGTTCTTGCAGTGATGTTCTAAACTTGAACTTGTCAGTTTCAATGCACCACTGTAGCCCCAGTGCTCGCTCCATTGGAAGCTGGTCCACATCCAAATCCAGCGCCATCACTTCCTTTGCTCTGCAGTCTTCAGCAATTGACAACAGCACTGTTCGGCTGTTGCTGATCCACTTTGAAAGGTTAAATCCTCCTTTCTGACAGAGCGCAGTTACATCTTTAACCAACTGCACCGCCTTCTCCTCTGAGGCCACTGATTTCAAGCAGTCATCAACATAAAAGTTACACTTCACTGTATTAACCACTTCCTGAGGGAAATGTTGGGTACAATGAGGCATTGTAAGCAGAAACATCAACAATGTGTTGATGTGTCTGCCTAACCCTAACCCTGTCATCTGCTGTTCTCCTCAATGCATAATTTGCACAGCTTGGTGATGACACAGCTCCAAACAAGTGGACTTTCATACGATGTTCCAGTGGAGCCTGTGAAACATCTCCCCCAGGCCACCAGAGAAAGCGGAGATAGTTGATGTGCTTTTCAGAAACATAACCTTGGTGATACATTGCTTGGATGTCGGCCATTATTGCAACGGGCTCTTGTCTAAATCGAACAAGGACTCCAACAAGAGAGTTGGTCAAATCAGGGCCCTGCAAAAGCTGACAGTTCAGTGATGTGTAATGGCATATTACATGCACACAGACGTTTCAGTGGATAGTTTTTTCCTTGGGTCACACGAGGTGTAGCGGACAGTTATGAGTTTTTTATCTCAAGGTCCCTGTCCTCCCAAGAAACTCCCTGTTCTCTACAGATATCTGCTAGTTTTTCACAACAGCTTATTGGCATCATATCAGACAACTACTCTATCTGACGAATATTCTGTTCTTCTGTATCATGTACACATATTGCTGAAGACATGTTTATATACGCCTTGTTTCTCTCTGCTCAGTGTTGTTCACTTTGCAGACTCTTCGACTCTGTAAACTGTGCTCCTCTGGTTGCAACTCAGATTATATCAACTTGCTTGTATTCATCCGACTCAGTTCTCATGCTTCATCTCACTCACAAAAGTTCCGATAACAATGTGGTGTCAGAAGTGGGATTGTCTGAGAGTCTGTCAGGATCAAAAGGACGTCGGCAGCGCGCACCTGGAATCCAGGAGATCTACCTCTACCTCCAACCAAGTATTCAGACAGAGGGGACCGGCGATCCAATTGATTGACTGACTGGCTCCACGACGATCCAAGATAAAGCTAACGTCCGATTGAAACGGTGAGATGTTGACTTTCCAAATTCCAAATTTACCAATGATTCATAAATAATGATAATGATTCTGTAATCAATAGAGATATTTTTATTTTTTTAAATGTATTTTCTGAGTCTGTGGATACTTGCATTACTGCTGGTCATCATTTTCCATCGTTTACTTCCTTTATGTTTTGGAACATTGACACAGAACTATCATGTTGTAGGTACAGATCTTTATGGTCTGATACTGAAGTACTGAGAACTTTCCACTCTCACTGAGGTAGGTGAGAACGTTCCATTCTCACTGAAGTTAGGTGTGGGTTATAGGCGTCAAAGACCTACACCGAGGATTATTTACTAGAAGTCAGGGACTTACCGGTAGACAGTGTCTATACGAGGTAAATAATCAAAAGAGTCAGGGACTCTTGGTAAAAAGGAAACATGGGTACCCAAGGAAGTAAACGAGCGAAAAATGATCCAGACAGTCCAATTATTCTGGCCATGAAACAAAAATATGGGGATCAAAGTGTTGAATGTTTGAATTACTGGGTAACAAATCATGGATTCCCAGAAGGGGGATCGTTGAGCAAAAATCAACTGAAAAAATTACGTGAAAGTCTTGAGAAAGAAAGACAGACAATTATTAGCAAAAAGAGAGTGAAAAGTGATAAAATGAGAGAGATTGAAAATAATGAAGGATGTGGGAAGATGAATGTGAAACGAGAGAAAGGAGACAAGTGTGGAAAATGATAACATGTATGAAAGTTGATAAGAAAGACAAAGGAAGTGATTTTGAACCTATGAGTAAAAAGAATTCCCTCTATCCTAAACTGACAGGGTGCAGTCCGAGCTCTCTGGTTGATGACGCTTCCTGGTCCCTCCCTCGAAGACAACCCCCTCCAGATGCAATGGCTCCGCCTTCGGTTCCTCCTCCATACAACGCCTCATCTGCCACGTCAT
The DNA here is from genome assembly GCF_019176455.1 of Solea senegalensis. Lineage (NCBI taxonomy): Eukaryota > Metazoa > Chordata > Actinopteri > Pleuronectiformes > Soleidae > Solea > Solea senegalensis. Next base: position 3,176 of record NW_025321001.1, on the reverse strand, counting down.
CACCGATGTCATCCACATCCTCTTTCATGAACACTCCCTCACCAGGCTCCAGTGTCCTCACCTCCTCCTCCCTCTCCCCTCCAATTGCAGCACGCACCAGACAACAGATTCAGCTCTTACGATGCCAATGGTGCAAGTTATGGGTCCGGATGGAAATCCAGGTTTTGTCTACCGCCCATGGACAACTCAGGACCTGATTGATGCAGCATCACACCTCCCAAAGCCTGCACAAGGTGGCGCTGCCATGGCACGAGCCTATGTTCAGTTCATCAAAGATTTCACACCAACCTCAGGCGAAATCCAGAGAGTCATGATGAAATACATGAAACCATCTGATTTCTCCAAGGTGAAAGACATTTTCCCAAGAGATGGTGACTTCAGACCACAAACGGTGAATTGGGACACTAATGACAATGCTGATCTAGCAGACCGACAGTATCAGGACTTTGTCACACAATTAGGACTGAAATTGGTTGAGGTTTTCCCTGCTCACTGTGACCTCGCTAAAGTGAATGCCTGCTGTCAGAAGGAAGATGAATCACCACGTGACTACAGTCACCGCCTGCAAGAGGTGTTTGACGAAAACAGTGGCATTCCTCGTCCTGATCCATTCCCAGGCAATGACACCACACCCTATGAGAGTCTGCTCAAAACCAGCTTCCTCACTGGCCTGCTGCCAGAAGTCCGTCAGCGCACACTTGACCTGTGCGTAGGCGCGAACGACCCTTCTGTTCGCATGATTGATGTTGTGAGACATGCTGACCATGCATACAAACGCCTGCAGGACAAGAAAGACGCTGAGAAAAAGAAAAGAAAAGACACTGAACACAGAGCTATGTTAACTATGCTCTCTCAACAAGTTGCAGTACCATCAACTCAACCACTTCCAGTTCAGCACTACGGTGTTTCACAACGAAGAGGAAGAGGCATGCAGAGGGGACGCAGGCCATGGCAAGGAGAGAGATCAGGTCCAAGAATGGGACCACCACCAGGTTACGATGTGTGCTTCCTGTGTGGCACTAAAGGACATTGGGCAAAGGATTGCACACAATTCCGAGGCCGAGGCAGAGGAAGAGGTGCTCCACCTAGAGGCAGAAATGACCGTTGGCAACAATCATCTGACTGATCTGAGAGACGAGGGAGGGGAGGACCAGATGCGTGCGTCACCCAGACAGCCTACCCTGAACCTTCAGAAAAGGGGAGTGAGAATGACACACACACACACACCACTCACACGCTTACACCGCAGCAACAACACCAACTACTCACAGATACTATTGAAGTTTTACAGAGAAAAACTGAGTTTAAACCTATAGGAACATACACCATGTATGATGACTCAATGGTGCAGAAACTGCCCACTATGATTTTGAATGTTGCAGGAAAAGATGTTACATTTATGGTTGACTCGGATGCAACACGCACAGTGTTAAAATACTCTGAAATACCTGAGGCCAAACTCAGTGGCAATTTCATGTATTCCATTGGTGCATGTGGAACAACAGTGAAAGAGAACTATACATCTCCAATTACGTGTTCTCATCCTGAACCATTTACTAAAGTAAAGCACTCATTTTTGCTTTCCCAAGTCTGTCCATTCAACTTGTTAGGACGAGACTTGATGATGGCTTTTGGCATCGACCTGATTTCGACACCAGAAGGAGTAAAAGCTGTGAGACGAACAACTCCACCCAATCCTGAAGCCTATATAATGGCTAAGTATCAACCTGATTTAATCTCCTCGCTGCTCTACATATACCAATGGAAAGTTGAGAGTGTTTTGGCTCCATCTCTAACTGAACGTGCACATGCACTGGTTAGCCCAACTGCAGCTTTCATGCAGCCTGAGGCACTCCATTGCACGTCACACGTGACAACTGACCTTGACAGAGACTATGAATCTAAATGGTGGACTGACATCAAAGATACTCTACTGACTGACTCTCTCTACTGGACAGACCTGCGATGTGCACTTTCTGTCAGCTTAACAGCTGAACAACAACGATTTTTTCTGATTAACAATTCACATCCACATATTTCGCTTTCCAAAGGACAAACTGATCAATGGAGAGATTTAGGTCCATGGACAAAATCATGCATTGAGCTCAAAGATTGGCAATCTACACCTGACCCACATGTGTCGTACTCGCCAAAGGGGGTGTTTTCAAAACTGCATGCAAATTAACTGTGGCTACTCTGAAATCTGTCTACTTGCTAGACCACAATCTTGATAAAACCGAACACATACACCAAATGCTCTCCGCAGAACAGATCCATCCAGCCCTTGCACAAGTCCCACCCAAATTGTGGGCACAAGGCAAATATGATGTAGGTCTCATAAAAAATTGTGAACCTGTAATAGTCACTCCTAAGTCTGACTACAGACCAAAACGAGTTCAGTACCCTCTGCGTCCGGAAGCCGTCGACGGCATTAAACCTGTTTTTAAATCCTTATTGGAAGCTGGTGTTATTATCCCATGCAATGACTCACCTGTCTGCACTCCTATTTTTCCAGTTCAAAAAGCTAGAGAACCACCATCTCTACCCGAGGGGCGATTTGTTCAAGACTTAAAAGCAGTTAATGCAGCTGTTCATGCCAGAACACCAAGTGTTCCTAACCCCTACACTTTGCTTTCACAAGTTCCATCCTCTGCTAAGTGGTTTTCAGTTGTTGATCTATCAAATGCATTTTTCAGTGTTCCTGTTCACAAGGATTCTCAGTACTGGTTTGCATTCCAGTTCAACGGGAAAGGTTATACTTTCACCCGTTTATGTCAGGGTTTCACTGAATCACCAACAATTTACAATCAGGCTTTATGCGAATCATTGTCGCCTCTAGCGCTCTCTGATGGCACTGCCTTACTACAATATGTAGACGATCTTCTGATCTGCGCTCCAACTGAAAAACAATGCATAACTGACACTATCAAACTGCTCAAACATCTGGCAGAAGAAGGACACAAAGCCAGCTTAAACAAGCTACAATTTGTCAGACAAGCTGTGACCTTCCTGGGTCACATAATTTCTGGTGAAGGCAAAACTATGTCTCCAAAACATATTGAAGCTATCCAAAAGATTCCAAAACCAATTACCCAAAAACAAATGCTATCTTTCCTGGGGATGTGTTCCTACTGTCGCGCTTTTGTCCCTAATTTTTCTGAGGTTGAAAGACCCCT
>NW_025321000.1:10000-32389 GCF_019176455.1 Solea senegalensis | reverse complement strand
TACTTCCCAAGTAAGCAAGTACATAGTTGAGTACTTGAGTATGACACAGTACTTGAGTACTTGAGTATTGAGAAACGGCCATCATGTTTAATAGTGTTGACAGAAATGTGTCACGCTCACAGTTTAAAACACAGATTTGAGGTGAAGCATTTCCACGTGTCTTTAATGGTACATGAAAACCATTCCTCATTGTTCTTCATCTTGAGTCTTCCTCGGTTGCACGAGGAGATGTTTCCCCAGAGGTGTGGAGCAGAAGCAGCCGTCTCTGTACACAAGTCGTCCTCTGAGAATGGTGGCGCGCACAGATCCTCGCAGCCTCATGCCAAGATACGGCGTTATCTGCACAAACACCATCGCGGCGTCAGGGATTTGTCGTCCATTCACAGTCAACACTAGAGACGATGCTCACCTTGTTTTTATGATGTATGTCGGCTTCTGAAATCTGTCAAGTGCACAAGAAAGATGAGACCAAGCGGATTCAGGCTTTGGTGATCGTAAATGTCAAGGACTTGTTCAAACCTCAAACTCTCTCTCTGGGTCCCACACCACCAGGTCGGCGTCATAGCCGGGGCTGAGGCGGCCCTTGTGCTGGTCCAGGCCGCACAGCCGAGCGCTCTCCTGGCTCAGGAGTCTCACCACATCTGACAGCTGGAAGCCTCGCTTACTGGCTGAACTCCAGAACAGAGGTAACCCTGGTGGGATTACGTACATTAAATAGGTCAAAGTTCATGGTTTTAGGTGGAGTTGTATGAGGAAGCGACACATTTGTAATCATTTCATTCCGCTGCATCAAAGTCCATAGAGAAGATGAGTGATTTTCTACCGTGGCACAGTCGACTTACTTGACCTCACTGCAGCTCCTCTGAGCCAGGAAGAGACTTTAATAACAAGATAAAGTGAACATGTTCTTATGGTTTATAGTTACGTTAAGTATCACTTTAAACACATTAGATAAGATTTCCTTATGCCAGACTGAAAGTAACTCATTGTTTGTTCTGTCACATAATCCACCCTGAAATGTTTGTTTTTTTTAAAAATATGTTAATTTATGTGAATCCTGTAATCTTTCACAGACTGTGTGTCTTATTTTGCATGTTTTTTTTCATCATGTGAGAGTGAAGCCTGTGGGACACACGAGCCACCGCTCTACTGATGCCTCATTTTGTAAGTTGATGTTAATTGGGTTTAATTTGATCAAATATTTGAAATGCCAAATTGACAAAAGAACACATTTGAACACACAGGCGTTAGAGGCAGCAGTGGATCAACACCTCGTGTTTGCCGTGGTGTCAAATGGGTGGTTTTCTCTCTTTGGTTTACGAGAGTGAGTGTCACAGAACTCACTTTGCAGCTGACAAAAAAATAAAGCAGCGATGTTCTTAATATAACACAGACTCAAGAAGCAGGTGTAGATTTGAGCTTTCGTGAAATGTGCTGGTTCACAGTCGAGTTTAACTTTGATGTTACCAAACTGCAGTGAAGAGATTCCTCCCCAGGCCTGAGTGAAGTCTCCACTCTCCATGTTCTTCAGATCAGGCGTGCAGGGAGAGTGATCGGACACCACCATGTCGATGTGGCCGTCTCTCAGTGCTGACCACAGCAGCTCCTGATGGGACAGACGATCATGAGCGAGTGCAGAATTAAACGTGTGAAGTCATTATCGCTCATTATACCCTGTTCTCAGCTCCTCTGATGGGGGGGCAGCACTTGAAGTGTGTGGCTCCTGCAGGAATGTCCTCGGCACTCAGGCTCAGGTAGTGGTGGGTCGTCTCCACGGTCAGCGGGGCTCCGGCCTGTCGGGCCCTCTGGATCAGAGTCAGCGGCTTCGCGGATGATAGGTGAACTATGTGGCAGCGGACCCTGCGGCACAGAAAGCTGTGTGACTGTGGCGTCGTTGACTAACTAACTAACTAACCCTACATGAAATCATCTGGTCTGTTCTGTATCACTGTTTTTGATTATTACTGGTACTGCAGGCAGAGATCTGTCACCGTGCGAATAGCCTCCATCTCCATGACGTCAGGCCTGGACTGAAGGAAGGTCGAGTACTGACGAGGGTCTAACGTGGAAAAGGTTCATTCAGTACATTTGACTTTTTCATATTCTAATAGAAGACACAGCTTTTACAATCACAAAGTATTGAGAGGGAAATTCAGTTCATTATACTGTAGCTTCTCCAGATAGAAATATAGAGAACACACAGAGCTGGTTCTACAATCTCTGGGGGCCCGAGGCAAAGAGGGACATTAGGGGCCCTCGACGAACATGTATTGACTTCAGAGATCTGATATCCTAGGCCTAGTTTGCCTTCCCTGTTGCTACTGAATTTACATTATAATAAAGAGGAATGTAACAATACAGGTCATTTGTAGCTGCATTATACTGCAAAAGCTAGATTCATTTTAGGTTATTTTACCAGGTTATCTAGGTTTATGTAGGTTTATGTAGGTTATGTAAGTTATGTAGGTTCATGTAGGTTTATGTAAGGTTATGTAGATTATGTAAGGTTATGTAGGTTTATGTAGGTTATGTAGGTTTATGTAGGTTCATATAGGTTCATGTATGTTATGTAGGTTCATGTAGGTTTATGGGGATTTCATGTATGTTATGTGTAGGTTCATGTAGAGTTTATATGTTCACATGTATGTTATATGGGTTTATGTAGGTTTCATGTATGTTATGTAGGTTCATGTAGGTTCATGTATGTTATGTAGGTTTATGTAGGTTCATGTAGGTTTATGTAGGTTCATGTATGTTATGTAGGTTCATGTAGGTTTATGTAGGTTCATGTATGTTATATATGGGATTCATGTGAGTTCATGTAGGTTATGTAGGTTTATGTGAGTTCATGTAAGGTTTATATGGGATTCATGTATGTTATGTGATTCATGTAGGTTTATGTAAGGTTCATGTATGTTATGTAGGTTTCATGTAGGTTTTATGTAGGTTCATGTATATTTATGTAGGTTCATGTAGGTTTATGTAATAATGTTATGTAGAGTTCATGGCAGGTTTATGTATGTTATGTATGAGTTCATGTAAGGTTCATGCAGGTTCATGTATATGTATGTTATGTAGGTTTATGTAGGTTCATGCATAGGTTTATGTAGGTTCATGTATGTTATGTAGGTTCATGTAAGGTTTATGTAGGTTCATACTTATGTGTAGGTTCATGTAGGTTATGTAGGTTTATGTAAGGTTCATGTAGGTTTATGTAGGTTCATGTATGTTATGTAGGGATTTCATGTAGGTTTATGTAGGGTTCATATGTATGTTATGTGAGTTCACATGTAAGGTTCATGTAGGTTCATGTATGTATGTATGTTATGTAGGTTCATGTAGGTTCATGTAGGTTCATGTAGGTTCATGTATGTTATGTAGGTTCATGTAGGTTCATGTATGTTATGTAGGTTTACGTAGGTTCTTTTATCAACATTTACAGAAGTCAAATCACAGACAGTAAATCTCAGCAGTTTTTATCACCTTCCCTGTGAACAATGAAAACTCCTTATTTAAAATAAAAAGAAGGTTGAAATATAAGTAAGTTAGACCTTCATCGTATCTTCATCACACAAAACTGATTTTATTTTCTTCTCATCTATCCAATCGTGTACAAAAAAACACACTAAATGTATTGGTTTAAAAGATCGTCCACTCACAGTAGTTTGTGTATTAAAACTTCCTGAGTCAGAGACAAAAACCCACATTAAGCTAACAACAGTCGCCTGGTGACAATGTGGACGTTGTCTTTATCACCAACTTGTTACAAAGAATGTGGAGAATAAAATGTTCATACTGTTAATAATTATTGCTCCTTCTTTGATTCTAACATATGCTAATAGATATTTTACGGACAGTTATTTGTGTGTACTACTCCATCTCATGGGAATGTTGTAATAATGATCATCAGTACATCACTAAAGCATCTGTCTCTCTCTCTCTCTGTCCATCAGACAGAAAAACTGGTACAAAGCCATCTGTAGTTTTAATAGAAAGCCCTTTGTAAAATGCTTTGTTCTATAATTAGTAAAGATCATTATTATTATTATTATTATTATTATTATTATTGTTACGACTGCAATAACACATTCTTACCTGCAGTTTCCTCTGGTTTTGGTTCAACATCCAACTCTGCGTGGAACTAGAAGAAGCAAAATATCCTTATTTCATTGCTGTAAAGTTTATACAAGTGTGATGTTGTGTTTGGTGGGGAGTTACCAGCAGGACACTTCCTGTCCCCTGCAGCTGCTTCATGGCTGCGTGTAGATCACTGTCAGTCACGTGTGGAAACTCCTCCACTCCGCTGTGGATGAGGAAACATTTGAAGCCCGCCACGCCAGCGTGGATCATGGGCCGCAGCTCCGGCTACAAGGACATGTTGTTTTCATGTCACCCAAACTGGACTGAACTAGTACATTTTAGTCTAAGCTGTTCCGTGCTAAACTCACCTGATTTCCTGGAATTACACCTCCCCAGAAAGCTGTGTCCACAAAACACTTTCCTGTGGCCTCCTGCAGCTTCTCATGGAAGTGATCGAGTGTGGTGGTTGGAGGGACACTGTTTCTGTGTGGGTTCATAATGTTCATACATGATTATCCCATAGCTCTGTTTTTAGTCAGCAGCCATTGTTCAAAAGAAATACACCAATTCATTCCTACTTTCCCTTCCGAGACTGGAGTTTGTAAACTGCTCACTCTCCTGCACCAAAGTCCACTGAGAAAATCAGTGTTTTAGCTCATGGAGACACAGATGCTACTCGTCTACTGAAGGATTTCACACACAAAGGTCACAAATAACACGTATGAACTAACTAAAGGAGGCAGCAGTTGATCATCAACTCCTGTGTGCTGTGATGTCAAATCAATGATTTTCTCTATGGACTTTGGAGTCAACACAAACACAAACTTCAGTTTACTGTTGAAGTCGAACAATAAAGTGGCTAACATGTTTCTATGGACTTAAACAGGCACACTTTTATTTTAGCTTTGTATTATAAAGCTAGGGTAAGTATTTTTGAAGAAGTGTGCTTCCCAACCTCAGTTTGAGAACTAATATTTTTCAAAAATACTAGAATAGGGGTATTCTAGTAAGACAAAGCAAAATGCAAATTGGGTCCTGAGTAACGATATAAAACAATGAAAACATAAGTCGTGCAAAGCGTTTTAAAGGTTTCTTTAAAGAGTGTCTTCAAAGAAACCTTTCTTGAGTGTTGCTTTAATATCATTGAAATCAATGTAACACTTGAATTTCATTAATTACGGTCAAACCTGTGTCACAGATCAAAAGAGTCGACTCGTATTCAAAGTGATACTGAACTTGAATTAAACAAGCAAACCAGTCTTTAGCAAATGTGCACTAAATGAGTAACTACAACATAAAAACAAATAACCTTTGGATATAAATATACGTATCTAAGGATATCTAGATTTCTTGATTCTGTTCAAATGTATCTTGGACATATTAAAGCCTTAGGCCGGCTCTGGTAGTGATTGACTCATGGGAGGAACTCACAGTGGCATGTCCACGATGGTAGTGACCCCTCCGGCTGCAGCAGCTCTGGTGGCCGTCCAGAAACCCTCCCAGCTGGTGCGACCCGGTTCATTCACGTGGACGTGACAATCCACGACTCCAGGCATCACCACGCTGTCGCCCACGTCCAGCACCTGCAATCACAATCCGGTGAAATCTCTGAACATAATCCCATCAGTGGAAAACGTGTGTGATGAATGAATACATGAAAGCAGAGAAGCAGAGCTTTAATCTCATGTTCTCGGACTTCAGAGGAACCAGCGTCCAATCACAGATGAGATTCACCGCCACGTGTGTGACGTCATCTTCTGAGTAAACAGTTAAATAACTGACAGATATGGAAAGTGAACGTGATCTAAAATCTGGAATCTAAATGAATCCAGATTATTCTCATGATGTCATAAGAGGGTTAAAACAAAATGTCTGCCTCTGTGAAAACAAAGGGTCAAAGAAAACTCAACTTTTAACTTTTCTTCAGAGCTGAGTTTGTGAGTCACTGAGTCTGACACACAGCACCAGGTGCATGATGGGAAATACCCACCACCTTTATTTAGCCTCTCTCGCTCTCTCTCTCTCTCTTTCTCTCTCTCCCTTTCATTCCTGCAGCAGCTGCTGTTCAGTGACTCACCACAGAAACCAGTGATGACGCACTCTCACCTACAGAGGGCGCCAGCGTCTCATCACACAACATCTTTGACTGAAGCAAAAAACACAAAAATAAATCCTTGATCCAACAAATGAAATAAAACACAACAAACAGCTAATGTTGTTGTTTTCCAGTTGTTAGCATGATCATGTTAGCATCACCATGTTAGCAAGATCGCGTTAGTATCATCACGTTAGCATCATCACGTTAGCACGACTGTGGCTCTGTGACCTCACCTGGATGATGTCATCATTGAGAAGGCAGAGCATCTCCTCATGACGAACGGCTTTGTTCAACCACGACGCGCAGAGAGACTCGAGAGACAGAAGGCGGCGCTGCAGCTGCTCCACACTGAAACCTGACACCTGAGACCAGAACCACAACTTTACTGCAGCTCTACAGTACCAGAGAGTACTGTGTTTGTGTGTGTACATACAGTGTGTGCAGCAGCAGCAGCACAAATGTGCGTCTTCAGCGTTGAAAGCTTCTCAAACAGACTCTGGATCAGCTGTCGTTCTTCTCTGACTCGACTCAGCTCAGCTGGAGGCTTAGCGTATAACAGCGCCTCCAGCTGGACACAGAGGAAACAACGGCAGTGCACAGTCAGTGACTCCGCCCCCCTGCTTCCTGTCAGGGTTGATCATAGAAGTGCACTGACCTGTTGGACAGTGAGATGGAAGCTGCTCGTCAGATCCAGGATCAACTCACTCTGCTCCACCTTCCTCTTCACCTTCTCATGGAGCTTCAGCAGCTTGGCCAGATCCTCCACCTCCTCCTTCACCTCCTTCACCTCCTTCACCTGCAGATGTTGCTGGACTCCTCTCACAGTCTTCCAGCTCTTCTTCATGTCAGCCACCTCTATGTCCAGTTGCTGGACAAAAGAAAACCGTGTATCTGATCAAACATCAGGTGAAGACCACTTCATAGTTTCTGTGTCTGAGTACAGAGGTCAACACATCTGTGACCCAGTGAGGACATCCACCAGGAGGGACAGACATGGACCCTTATTTTGGTTTTACTGGAACCAGAAGAACCATGTTCTCATGAACAGATCATGTCAGTGGACCAGTGTTTGGAATAACGCCGTTTAAAAGAACAGCGTTGGTAACAACGTTATTTTTTTAGTAACGGGGTAATCTAACTAATTACTTTTCCCATCGTTACAACGCTGTTAACGTTACTGGACGTAAAATGTGGTGCGTTACTATGCATTGATTGAATAAACTGTGTAATCCGAAAGCACCCCTGGCTCAAAGCGGGTTAATAACACGTTAAGTGATTGGAGAATGGAGAGGCCCTGAGTCAGTGAGTCCCAGACCCTGTGGGCCCAAACACCCAGTAGTGCTACCAATACCAGGAATCCTCACTGTCCCGTTTTCCAAAAAACCCAACAATTCTGACCGTCACAATCCCAGTCGACCCAAAGATCTAGAACCAATGCTATTGAGTACAAAAGACATCCCCAAAATCCACCAATCCAGAAGAACCAAAGGTCAAACACAAAGAGTCCAGATACCCAGCCAGCATGTCTACGTGGGACCCATGAGGGTTTGTGGGCATGGACTTGAAGAGAGCAAATGATGCAGGTCGCATGGTTTTAGTAACATGGGAAGCAAACAAAGGTGGGGCCACCATGGAAACCACAGACAAACCCACTTGGGACCCATATAGTCCAAGACTAAGAACAATCTAAAAGAACTCTGTGGTCTCAACAATTGCAGTCCTCCTTGGTCTTAAACCTAATTAAAATCCACCCAGGCCCAATCGTCACCACAAAAGTAATGAAGCTACTAAATACCAGTCCAAACCGTCTACATAGTCCTCATTGTATTCTCTGTCTTCTCTGTCCTCAATGTCCTCTCCCTCTGTCCTCTCCCTCCGTCCTTTCTGTCCTCTCCGTCCTCAGAGCAGAGTCACCACTCACAGTAAAATGAGGTCTGGCCAGTTTGAAGCGCTCCAGCAACCTGGAGGCCTGCACGTCTGAATCCAGGTCCACTGAGGTACATGAGTCCAGCAGCTCAGAGACACAGGACAAGTCCTGCAGGTTCTGAAGACACACAGCAAGTAGATTTAGTCAGTGAGTGTGTGAGTTCAGGACGCACTCAGAGGACGTGAGTCATGAGTCAGACGTTTAACAATTTATGGATTATCAAAGGAATATTCCAAAGGACTCATCCGTTTGAGTTCAGGACCTTTGTCCTCACGACACCTGATACCTTGAGCAGTCTGTCCTGGAACCTCCTGTAAGACTTCATGTCCCCCTGGTGGTGATGGATCTGGACTCTCTGCTGACTCCACAGCTCCTTCACTTCCTGTTCGGTTCTGCTGAGCTTCTCGATCGTCTGCTGGACCACGGACACCAGAGACTGCAGGTCCAAGCCTGATCCCAGCACCTGACACACACACACACAGTGACATTTGATCATCTAAATCTCTCAGCTCAAAAACATGGACTCCTGATGTCCTGGTTACCATGACGATGGTTTGGACATAGTTTTTTCCCAGTTCCTGAGTAGTGAGGAGCTTCTGTAGCATGTCCTGCCAGCAGATGTCAACCTGCTCCTTTTCCTCCTGCTCCTCCTTCTTCTTCAGTGGTGGCCAGGAACTGTTGGCAGACTCGATGTTCTCCTCTTCTTCACCTGACCTCCTCCTGGAGCTCCCTCTCAGTTCCTCCATCTGCTCCTCCACCTAGAAAACAACCGCAGCATCAGGATCAAATGTCACAGTTTAACTTCAGCGCCTCACGGACCTGAGGAGAACCTGACCTGCTGAACCGTCCTGAGGAAGGAGACGTACGGCTGCAGCAGCTGCAGGTTGGACTTGATCTTCAGGTTCAGACTCTGCAGCTCCTTCAGAACCACGTCAACTCCAGCAGCCAGTTCAGGACTCAGTGACCCAGTGGAGGCAGCAGCAGGTTGTGCTGTTCCACATCTCTTCAGCTGATGGGTCAGGGTCTTCAGGACGGACAGCGGTCTACAGGATTCACTGTGAAGGCAGGGACCAGTTCTGCAGGATACATCTATAGGCAGAGCTCCGATCTGATCCAGGACCTGCTTCAGATTCTCTACGTCATGACGAGCAGACTGGACCCACAAAATAAAACCCAGATCCAGAGACGAGTTACTTTCAGTTCAAGTCAAGACTTTAGACTCAAGTCTTTAAGCTTGAGTTTGAGTCAGGTTCTAAGTTAAGTCAGAATCTGGATGTTTTGAGCTGAAATGCATCATGGGAGATGTAGATGACAACAAACTTTATTTAAACAGACAAAGAAACACCTGAAAAATCCCTATACTTTCCTCTGTTTGACTTTGACTGTGTGTGTGTGTGTGTGTGTGTGTGTGTGTGTGTGTGTGTGTGTGTGAGTGTGTGTGAGTGTGTACCTCAGCCTGTGTGCACAGCTTGTGTGTGTGTGTGTGTGTGTGTGTGTGTGAGTGTGTACCTCTGTACCTCAGCCTGTGTGCACAACTTTGTGTGTGTGTGTGTGTGTGTGTGTGTGTGTACCTCAGCCTGTGTGCACAGCTGTGTGTGTGTGTGTGTGTGTGTGTGTGTGTGTGTGTGTGTGTGTGTGTGTGTGTGTGTGAGTAGTATGTACCTCTGTACCTCAGCCTGTGTGCACAGCTTTGTGTGTGTGTGTGTGTGTGTGTGTGTGTGTGTGTGTGTGTGTGTGTGTGTGTGTGTGTACCTCAGCCTGTGTACTGCTTTGTGTGTGTGTGTGTGTGTGTGTGTGTGTGTGTGTGTGTGTGTGTGTGAAGTGTGTGGTGCCTCAGCCTGTGTGCACTTTGTGTGTGTGTGTGTGTGTGTACCTCAGCCTGTGTGCACAGCTTTGTGTGTCTGTGTGTGTGTGTGTGTGTGTGTGTGTGTGTGTGTGTGTGTGTGAGTGAGTGTGTACCTCTGTACACTCAGCCTGTGTGCACAGCTTTGTGTGTGTGTGTGTGAGTGTGTACCTCAGCCTGTGTGCACAGCTTCATGTGTGTGTGTGTGAGTGTGTGTGTGTACCTCAGCCTGTTTGCACAGCTTAGTGTGTGTGTGTGTGTGAGGTGTGTACCTCAGCCTGTGTGCACAGCTTTTGTGTGTGTGTGTGTGTGTGTGTGTGTGAGTGTGTACCTCAGCCTGTGTGCACAGCTTCATGTGTGTGTTCAGAGCGTCCTCTGCTTCACAGAGACATTGTCCTGCGTCTGAACAGTTTGACAACACACTCCTGCTCTGCTGCACCCAGCTACACACCTGCACACACACACACACACACACACACGCACACACACGCACACACACGCACACACAGGTGATGAATGTGTAGCAGCTTCCTCTTTTACATCATAAATAAAAAAAAGTCACCTTGTCCATGAGGAGTTCACAGGAAGACAACAGCTGCTGCTGATTGGCCGGGAGGACATTGTGGGCGTGGTTTCCTTCATCAAACGTCTCCTGCACCTGTAATCTACCACAGAAGAAGAGAGAGAAAAGCTGGTTTAAACATGAACATGTTTCAGAGTCTGTGGTCGTCAGCCTACCTGGTGGTTCTGTCTGATCCAGATCCAGGCTTGAGATCAGTTTCAGATGCCAGGTCTTTGCTCTTTGCTAATTTGGACTTGAACTGTAACTCCATAGTCCCCTCAGACCTGGGTCTGGACTCCTCTGAAGTCTGCAGGTCTGACCTGGATCCAGACAGCAGGTTTCTGATCTTTCCTGATACGGATCCAGGCTTTGTATCTGACCTGGATTCAGGTGGATCACCACAAAAGAGGATCTCCACTATCTCCTCTGAACTGGATTCAGACTCTTGGTCTTTGTTTTTCTCAGATATCGATCTGGGTATCGGATCAGAACTGGATCCTGACTCTAGGCTTCTGATTTGCTGTGGTCTAGACCCAGACTCGACATATGTGGTTTGTTGTGTTCTCAGTATGGGCATCTGTTCTAATCTAGATTCTGGCTCCATGTTTCTGGACTGCTCTGTTCCAGATTCAGACTTCATATCTGATGTGGACTCAGGCTTCGGGTAACTGGTCTCATGTGGTCTAAAACCAGGCATCAAACCAGCTGTCTGGTTTAATCTGAATCTGGATTGCAGCTTTCTGATCCTCTCTGATCTGGATCCAGGCTGCACATGAATCTCTTTGGTCTGTGATCTGGATTCAGACTGCAGGTCTTTGTTTTTCTCTGATGTAGGTATCTGGTCCAATCTGGATTCTGCATGCATGTTTGTGGACTCTCCTGATCTGGATTCAGATTTCATATCTGATGTGGACTCAGGCTGCACGTAGCTGGTCTCATGTGGTCTGGAACCAGGCATCAGAGCTGAAATGGATCTAGATGGACTGGTTTCATCGAGATCTGACTTAGATTCAGGGTCTGTGTCTGACTCGGATCCTAAATGGAGCTCCAAACTCTCTTCTAAACCGGATTCAGACTGCAGGTCTTTGCCTTTCCATGATGTAGGTTTCTGGTTCAATCTGGATTCTGTCTGCATGTTTCTGGACTCTTGTGATCTGGATTTAGATTTCACATCTGATGAGGACTCAGGCTGCACATAACTGATCTCCTGGGACCTAGAACCAGGCCTTAGACCTGAAATGGATTCAGACTGACCATCACAGGTCTGCAATAATTTGGAATCTGAATTCACGTCTAATCTGAATCTGGACTGCAGGTTTCTGAAGTTCTCTAGTCTAGATCCAGACTTAGGCTGCAGATCTGCCTTCAATCCAGACGGAACATCTGTTCTGGATTCAGGATTCAGGTCGTTATTTTCCTCTGTTCTGAATTCAGGATTCCGGATTCTGGTTTGTTGTGATCTAGATCCGGACTTCACATGGTTTTTCACTGTAGTCTTCTCTACGATAGGTCCAGGCCTCACATCTGCTCTGGATCCAGATTCAAGGTCCCTAGGTTTTTCTGTTTTGGAATCTGACTGCAGGTCAGCACTTTTGAAAGATGTGGACTCAGGTGGCAGGTTCTGGTCCAGGATGGGGGTCCAGACCTGGTTTGAGAAAGAGTGGACAGTTCAGAGTTAAAAGATTTCAGTTTCAGTTCACTTCTAGGCTGTTTAGAGGTTTTTAGGTCCTTTAAGGTCTTTGATTCATTTAAGCTGTTCAATATCAGAGGTCAGTGATTCTCTTACCTCAGGTCTGGACTTGTGGTCTTTCTTCAAGACCTGGTTCTCCAGCTGTTGGAGCTTCAGTCTGAGAGCCTGGTCCACCGTCCTCCTCCGGTCCTGCAGAGTCTCCAGCAGCTCCTCCAGCTTTAGCACCGCCCCCCAGCTGCCCTGGGAACTCTGGGTAAACGACGCAGTGAGAAGTCAAACTGTGCTAGATCCTGGTTTATTCATGAAATTTAAAAAACAACATGAATCAAGTCCATTTCACCTGGTGTTCATGTTCCCAGTCGTCATCCTGCAGTACCGTCCCTCTCCTGTGGAGGGCCTCTGCCCTCTGCAGCAGCTGCAGCTTCTGCAGCAGAACACTGCTGCTGCTCAGAACTGTCAGGGACTTATCCAGAAGACCTGGACTCAGATTAAACCCAGTCTCAATCAGGTTAAACCAGATTAAACCCAGTTTTAATCAGGTTAAGTCCATATTAACTCAGTTTAGATTCATCTGTATTTAAACTAGTTTAAATCTGTTTCATTAGTTTGGATCACTTGAGGGAGGACCCACTTTTAATCAGTGAACTATCTCAGATTTAGACTAGTTTCCTCAGTCTAAATCAGTTCAATCTCAGTTTAATTTGTCTTGGATTAATTTAAAGCAGACTGAAACACACAGTGAAACTGTTACCTCACCTCTCCTCATGGTGGCGCAGGTGAGTCTGTGAGAGTCTGTGCTGATGTGAAGCTTCTCTGCCCTGTCCATGCTGACCACAAACTACACACACACAGGAAAACAACAGCTTCAGTCAGGATTAACCAGCAGGTGGTGCCAGAGTCCACATGAGCCCAGAAGAAGGAAATAAATGTGATAGTTTATGTTCTGAATCCCGTTTTTAGCCCAGGTTAAACTAGTTTGACACGTTTAGACAAGGTTAAATCGGGTTAAAAGAAGTGGTGTCTGACGAACGGTTGTCATGGTAACAGATTCATTGGAATCCCTGGTTTTAAAAAAAGTTTAAAATATAACCAGGACAGTTTGATTGACACGTGCAGAGTGGCCAATCAGCACAGAGCTCAGTCATGTGATGATGTCTGTCCTTCATAACTGCAGCAGCATGTGAGGGGTCAGAGGTCACTGCGGTCACACGACAACAAACTCCACTGACATCAACGAATGAACTGTTCCATCCTCCACCTTAAACCAGTTCAATCCTGTTTAGACCAGATTCATTTGAACCAGTTTACATCAGTTTAAATGAACTCAGGTTAGATCCACTTAAATGAGTTTAAATTAGGTTAAACCCAGTATAAACCCAGTTTAAACCCAGTTTAAACCCAGTATAAACACAGTATAAACCCAGTTTAAACCCAGTAATAAACCCAGTTTAAACCCAGTATAAAGTATAAACCCAGTATAACCCAGTTTAACCCAGTATACAGTTTAAACACAGTATAAACATATAAACCCAGTTTGAACCCAGTTTAAACCAGTATAAAACCCAGTATAAACCCAGTTTAAAACCAGTATAAACCCAGTTTAATCATAGTATACACCCAGTTTAAACCCATTATACACCCAGTTTAAACCCAGTATACACCCAGTTTAAAACCAGTATAAACCCAGTATAAACCCAGTTTAAACCAGTATAAACCCAGCCCAGTATAAACCTAGTATAAACCCAGTTTAAACCAGTATACACCCAGTTTAAACCCAGTATAAACCCATAGTTTAAACCCAGTATGAACCCAGTTTAAACCCACTATAAACCAGTATAAACCCAGTTTAAACCCAGTATAAACTCCAGTATAAACCCAGTTTAAACCCAGTATAAACCCAGTTTAAATCCAGTATAAACCCATTTTAAACCCAGTTTAAAAAACCCAGTATAAACCCAGTTTAAACCCAGTATAAACCCAGTTTAAAACCCAGTATAAACCAGTAAACCCAGTATACATATATACCCAGTTTAAACCCAGTATACACCCAGTTTAAGTATAAACAAAGTAAACCCAGTTTAACCCCCAGTATAAACCCAGTATAAACCCAGTTTAAACCCAGTTTAAACCCAGTATAAACCCAGTATAAACCCATTTTAAACCCAGTATAGTATAACCCAGTTTACCCAGTTTAAACCCAGTATAAAAGTATAAACCCAGTTTAAAACCCAGTATAAACCCAGTTTAAACCCAGTATAAACCCAGTATAAACCCAGTTTAAACCCAGTATAAACCCAGTTTAAACCCAGTTTAAACCCAGTATAAACCCAGTTTAAACCCAGTATAAACCCAGTATACACCCAGTTTAAAACCCAGTTTTAAACCCAGTATAAACCCAGTTTAAACCCACTATAAACCCAGTTTAAACCCAGTATAAACCCACTTTAAACCCAGTTTAAACGCAGTATAAACCCAGTTTAAACCCAGTATACACCCAGTTTAAACCTGTATAAACCCAGTTTAAACCCAGTATACACCCAGTATAAAACCTAGTTTAAACTAAAGTAAAACCCAGTTTAAACCCAGTATAAACCCAGTAAAACCCAGTATAAACCTAGTTTAAACCCAGTATAAACCCAGTATACACCCAGTTTAAACCCAGCCCAGTTTATAAACCCCAGTTAAAACCACTATAAAAACCCACTTTAAACCCAGTTTAAACGTTTAAACCCAGTATAAACCTAGTTTAAACCCAGTATACACCCAGTTTAAAACCCAGTATAAACCCAGCCCAGTATAAACCCAGTTTTTAAACCCAGTTTAAACCCAGTATACACCCAGTTTAAAACCCACTATAAACCCAGTTTAAACCCAGTATACACCCAGTTTAAACCCAGTATAAACCTAGTTTAAACCCAGTATAAACCCAGTATACCCAGTTTAAAACCAGTTTAAACCCAGTATAAACCCAGTTTAAACCCAGTATAAACCAAGTTTAAACCCAGTTTAAACCCAGCATAAACCCAGCTTAAAACCCAGTATAAACCCAGTAACCAGTTTAAACCCAGTTTAAACCCAGTATAAACCCAGCTTAAACCCACTATAAACCCAGTTTAAACCCAAACCCAGCATAAACCCACTTTAAACCCAGTTTAAACGCTAGTATAAACCCAGTTTAAAACCCAGTATAAACCTAGTTTAAACCCAGTATAAACCCAGTATACACCCAGTTTAAACCCAGTATAAACCTAGTTTAAACCCAGTATAAACCCAGTAGTTTAAAACCCAGTATAAAACCCCCCAGTATACACCCAGTTTAAACCCAAAACCCCTAGTTTAAAACCCAGTATAAACCCAGTTTAAACCCAGTATAAAAAAGTTTAAACCCAGTACAAGCAGTTTAAACCTAGTTTAAAACCCAGTATAAACCCAGTTTAAACCCAGTATAAACAAAAGTTTAAACCCAGTATTTAAACCCAGATAAACCCAGTATACACCAGTTTAAACCCAGTTTAAACCCAGTATAAACCCAGTTTAAACCCACCATAAACCCAGTTTAAACCCAGTATAACCCACTTTAAACCCAGTTTAAAAGTATAAAACCCATAGTTTAACCCAGTTTAAACCCAGTATAAACCTAGTTTAAACCCAGTATACACCCACCCAGTATAAACCTAGTAACCCAGTAAACCCAGTTTAAACCCAGTATACCCAGTTTAAACCCAGTATAAACCTAGTTTAAAACCCAGTATAAAACCCAGTTTAAAACCCCAGTATACACCCAGTTTAAACCCAGTATAAAGCCTAGTTTTAAACCCAGTATAAACCCAGTATTTTAAACCCAGTATAAAACCTAGTTAAAACCCAGTATAAACCTAGTTTAAACCTAAACCCAGTTTATAAACCCAGTTTAAACCCAGTTTATAAACCCAGTATGTTTAAACCCAGTATAAACCTAGTTTAAACCCAGTATAAACCCAGTATACACCCAGTTTAAACCAGTATAAACCTAGTTTAAAACCCAGTATAAACCCAGTATAACACCCAGTTTAAGTATAAACCTAGTTTAAACCTAGTATAAACCCAGTATAAACCCAGCACCCAGTATAAACCTAGTTTAAACCCAGTATAAACCAGTATACACCCAGTTTAAACCAATATAAACCTAGTTTAAACCCAGTATAAACCCAGTTTAAACCCAGCTCAGTACCTCCAGGGCTCTGCAGTAAAAGTCTGGCGCCAGCAGGGAGGACTTCCTGTCGCCTGTGGAGCAGACGGAGGAGCAGAGACCATCCCTCACTCACACAGAGCTTCCATGGCCTTGTGCACCTCCTGCGCCTGCTTCTCCTTCCTCCGCCCTCTGTTCGTCTGTCGCTTCTTCGGAGTCCCCAAGCAACAAGTTTACCGGCTCCATGACAGCGCCGCCGCCGCATGCCGACAGGATGAAGCAAGTTGATCCAGTTGCCTTATTGTTGCCCTCTTGTGATACAACATACCCTCTCTGGACCTTAGGTGCAACCATTGCTGCCCCTGCATCTGCCCCGGACCAGCGCGGATTTATTTTATTTTTTCCTGTGTCGGATTTTTAAATGTTAAACCCAGTATAAACCCAGTTTACCCAGTAAAACCCAGTATACACCAGTTTAAGCCCAGTTTAAACCCAGTATAAACCCAGTTTAAACCCACTATAAACCCAGTTTAAACCCAGTATAAACCCACTTTAAACCCAGTTTAAACGCAGTATAAACCAGTTTAAACCCAGTATACACCCAGTTTAACCCAGTATAAACCTAGTTTAAACCCAGTATACACCCAGTTTAACCCAGTATAAAAAGTATAAACCCAGTTTAAACCCAGTATAAACAGTTTACAGTATAGTTTATACATGTTTATACAGTTTATATAAACCCAGTATACACCCAGTTTAAACCCAAACTAAACCAGTATAGAAAACCCAGTGTATAAACCCAGTTTAAACCCAGTATAAAACCCAGTAGCAGTATTAAAACCCTAGTTTAAACCCAGTATAACAGTATACACCCAGTTTAAAACCCAGTATAAACCTAGTTTAAACCCAGTATAAACCCAGTTTAAACCCAGTATAAACCAGTATACACCCAGTTTAAACCCAGTATTTTTAAACCCAGTATAAACCTAGTTTAAACCCAGTATAAAACTCCAGTAAACCCCCAGTATAAACCCAGTATACACCCAGTTTAAAACCTAGTTTATAAAAGTATAACCCTATAAACTGTTTAAAACCCAGTATAAACCCAGTTACACCCAGTTTAAGTATAAACCTCCCAGTATAAACCCAGTATACAGTTTAACCCAGTATAAACCTAGTTAAACCCCAGTATAAACCCAGTATACACCCAGTTTAAACCCAATATAAACCTAGTTTAAACCCAGTATAAACCCAGTTTAAACCCAGCTCAGTACCTCCAGGGCTCTGCAGTAAAAGTCTGACGCCAGCAGGAGGACTTCCTGTCGTCTGTGGAGCAGACGGAGGAGCAGAGACCATCCCTCACTCACAGAAGCTTCCATGGCCTTGTGCACCTCCTGCGCCTGCTTCTCCTTCCTCCGCCTCTGCTCCGTCTGTCGTTTCTTCGTCGTCCCCAAGCAACAAGCGACTGACGGCTCCATGACAGCGGCCGCCGTCGCACACGCCGACAGGATGAAGCAAGTTGATCAGTTGCCTTATTGTTGCCCTCTTGTGATACAACATACCCTCTCTGGACCGCACGTAGGTGCAACCATTGCTGCCCCTGCATCTGCCCCGGACCAGCTGCCGGATTTATTTTTTATTTTTTTTCCTTGTGTCGGATTTTTAAATGTTTAAACCCAGTATAAACCCAGTTTAAACCCAGTATAAACCCAGTATACACCAGTTTAAAACCCGCTTAAACCTAGTATAAAACCCAGTTTAAACCCACTATAAAACCCAGTTTAAACCCAGTATAAACCCACTTTAAACCCAGTTTAAACGCAGTATAAACCCAGTTTAAACCCAGTATACACCCAGTTTAAACCCAGTATAAACCTAGTTTAAAACCCAGTATACACCCAGTTTAAACCCAGCATAAACCTAGTTTGCATAAACCCAGTTTAAACCCCAGTAGCCATTACATAGTATAAGTTTATACACGTGGGTTTATACAGTTTACAGGTATAAACCCACAGTATACACCAGTTTAAAACCCAGTTTAAAACTAGTATAAACCCAGTTTAAAACCCACTATAAACCCAGTTTAAAACCCAGCCATAAACCCACTTTAAACCCAGTTTAAACGAGTATAAACCCAGTTTAAAACCCAGTATGCACCCAGTTTAAACCCAGTAAACCCATAGTTTAAACCCAGTATACACCCAGTTTCTTCCCAGTATAAACCTAGTTTAAACCCAGTATAAACCCAGTTAAACCCAGTATACACCCAGTTTAAGAAACCCAGTATAAACCTAGTTTAACCCAGTATAAACCCAGTTTGTATAAACCCAGTATACACCCAGTTTTAAACTCAGGCAGAACCTGTTTAAACCAGTATAAACCCAGTATACACCCAGTTTAAACCCAGTATAACCTAGTTTAAACCCAGTATAAACCTAGTTTAAACCCAGTATAAACCCAGTTTAACCCAGTATAAACCTGTATACACCCAGTTTAAACCCAGTATAAACCTAGTTTAAACCCAGTATAAACCCAGTATACACCCAGTTTAAAACCCAGTATAAAACCTAGTTTAACCCAGTATAAAACCTATACAATCTGGCTTAAAACCCAGTATAAACCTTAGTTTAAACCCAGTATAAACCCAGTATACACCCAGTTTAAAACTCCAGTATAAACCTAGTTAAACCCAGGTAAACCCAGTATACACCCAGTTTAAACCCAATATAAACCTAGTTTAAACCCAGTATAAACCCAGTTTAAACCCAGCTCAGTACCTCCAGGGCTCTGCAGTAAAAGTCTGACGCCAGCAGGAGGACTTCCTGTCGTCTGTGGAGCAGACGGAGGAGCAGAGACCATCCCTCACTCACAGAAGCTTCCATGGCCTTGTGCACCTCCTGCGCCTGCTTCTCCTTCCTCCGCCTCTGCTCCGTCTGTCGGCCATTTTCCACCGCCGCCAGCACCTCCCTCTCATGTTTCTGGACACACACACACACACACACACACACACACACACACACACACACAGTGTAAACAAACAGAGGTCACTGAGTGGAGGGGGCGTGGTCATGTGATCACCTCCAGTTTGTCCTTCAGCTGCTGCAACTCCTGGATCAGGGTCCGGTTCTCCTCCTGGTCTGATCCCACCTCACATAGACTGGGCTGGACCTGGACCAGCTGGAGGTGGACAAGAGAGCCGCTCTGCACACACACACACACACACACAAACACATGCACAGGGAACACACACACACACAGGGACACAGACACACACACACACAAACACTGCACACAGACAAACACATGCACACAGAGACACACACACAGACACACCGACAGACACACATACAGAGACACAGACACACAGACACATGCACACACAGACACACACACACACAGACACACCGACAGACACACCGACAGACACACACACACACACAGACAGACACACAGACACACACACAGAGACATAACACACATACACAAACACATACACACAGACACACCGACAGACACACACACAGAACACAGACACACACACAGAGACACAGACACAAACATGCACACAGAGACACAGACACACACACAGACACACACTCTCCATCACTAAGTTCTAATGACTTATTTAGTAAAATTCTGTGTTTGAAAGCCTTTGTTCAGTTGGACTTCAGTGACACACAGTGACCACACGAGGCAGCAGAGGACCAGCAGCTAAAATCACTGATTGTCTGTGTGGGCTTTGGTGTGAGAGAGTGAGTGGTTTATAAACTTGAGTTTCCTGTGTGAAAAGTGTGTCTCACAGTGAGACAAAGACGTGGACGTGTTCTGAAGACACGTTGTTAAATGTTTAAAATGTTGTGATGAACGGCGTGGAGCTGTTGACGTACCTGGAGGACAGAGACGACCAGCTGTGATTGGCCGGCCTGGATGGCAATTGTGCTGATGGGGGTGAAAGACGGAGGACACTTCATGTTGTCTTCTCCTTCTCCTCTCTGTCCACCTGTCCTCCGCTCACATGTCCCTGTGTCCTCAGGGTCACCGGCCGTCATTGAAGTCAAAGTCTCCAGAGAACTTTTCCTCCTGTTCTTGTTTATGAGAACAATCCTGCAGGTTCAGCTGAGTCCATGTCACTGCTTTATCTACACAACATCAAGAAAACGGAGCTTTGATGACGTCTGGACGTCTCTGCTGTTCTCACTCAGTCACAACTTCTAAAAAAAACACCGTGTCCCTTTAACGTCTGTCAGTGATTATTTTGATCTTAGCTGGAGACGAACAGGTGGCATCACACACCACAGTGAGTCTGTGCACAGATTAGATTAGATTATAAGAAGTTACACTTTACCTGACACAGAGTTTCTGTAGAGCTGAGTCTGTGTTGCTGCCACTGAAGCCACGACTGACAGAGAGACAGGGGGAGAGAGAGAGACCGACAGGGAGAGAGCAGAGCTGGCAGAGGAGGTAAAAATAGACGACATGTTTCCAGTGGGATTATCAGTCAGCTGAACTGTCTCCATAAACAAACACTCCCTCTGTGTGTGTGTCACATTATCAACAAAACAAGGTTTTATCACAGGTGAACAAACAGAAGCATCAATCACACACACAGTATTATTATTATTATTATTATTATTATTGTTGTTAATAATCTAATCTCAGGTTGTGTTTCCAAAACTTTCTCTTTCAGCGACGACAACAAACGTTCATGAGCCAAAACCACAACATGGATTTAGAGCCAGATCTAGAAGTATTAGGGCCAGCCAAAAAATAGAAAATAAAAATCCGACACAAGGAAAAAAAAATACATTTAAAAATCCGACACAAGGAAAAAAAATAAAAAATAAATCCGGCAGCTGGTCCGGGGCAGATGCAGGGGCAGCAATGGTTGCACCTACGTGCGGTCCAGAGAGGGTATGTTGTATCACAAGAGGGCAACAATAAGGCAACTGATCAACTTGCTTCATCCTGTCGGCGTGTGCGACGGCGGCCGCTGTCATGGAGCCGTCAGTCGCTTGTTGCTTGGGGACGACGAAGAAACATAAAATGGCCGCCACTCGGGTCAACAGTGAAACACAGACACCGTCTTATTTTTGTCGTACGTGTAAAACTGTCAGAACATCGTTAACGACTGCTGTCACTAACTATAGCTAGCCCGAGATGAAGTCGCGCACACTTGTTTTTTCTCTTCTAGAACGAGAATGCGATGAAGTCGGAAGTGATTTGATCTAAAGTTACATTTAACCAATTGTGTTTTGATAATATACGTATACAATTATTAGCTACCTTAGCTATGTTAGCTTGTAAGACACACACAGAGGTCAGACTGATTAAGACCAGCTAAGACAGTTCACACTGGTTCAAACCAGTTTACATCCGTTCAGACCAGTACAGACTGGTTCAGACCAGTTCAGATTGGTGGCTAAAGCAGACGTCACAGCACATTTGGAAGCTAACAATCGTCTTACTTTGCTAACTGTGACTTTGGTGTTTGTAAACTAGCTGCTCAATCTAATTTAGCTTGTTAGCTTAACAAAAGTGTTCACAGACTGACGTTAGTCAGTTTTTAAACTTGTTGTTAGTGACGCCCACAGGCCACAGGTGGGATTACACTCAGAAAGTTACAAACAAAAGTGTTTCTGTTAAAAAAATACTTTATTAAAATATACACAAATGCACATGTGACCTGAGCGTGAGTCTCCCCTCACACTGGAGGATCATGGGAAACATATTTGTAATAATATAAATAATATCAATAACTGTCGTCTGTTGACGAGTGGATTCACGTTTGTTAACTAATAAATAACTCAAGGCGTTACTATTGGCTGAGGGTCATCCTTAGCTCCTCCTCCCTCAGGCTGCGGTCCAATCGCTCCGCCTCCGACTCCAGGACTGACGGGATTGGACGGTGAGTGACAATGGCGAGCGAATCCCTGAGCTCGTGTCGGAGCGAGAGCAGCCACTCGCTGTTCCTGGTCGACTGCTCGATAAACTCCGCCCTGTGCTGCTGGTCTGCAGCCAATA
>NW_025321000.1:0-5000 GCF_019176455.1 Solea senegalensis | reverse complement strand
ACATAAAAACACCGCTCTAGGTAAAAAAAAATTACGTAAAACGTCGCTGTACGTAAAACGTCATTCTTCATAAAACACTTACATAAAAGCGCTCTAGGTAAAACATTCACATAAAACACCGCTCTAGGTAAAAATAAAAGCGTCATTCTTCATAAAACACACATAAAAACGTCGCTCTAGGTAAAACATTCACATAAAAACACCGCTCTAGGTAAAAAAAATTACGTAAAACGTCGCTCTACGTAAACGTCATTCTTCATAAAACACTTACATAAAAACGTCGCTCTAGGTAAAACATTCACATAAAAACATTGCGCTACGTAAAACATTTGCATAAAAACGTCGCTCTACATGAAACATTTACGTTAAACATTTACTAAAACGCCAGTCTACGTAAAACGTCACTCCACGTAAAACATTTACGTAACATGTCACTCTACGTAAAACATTTTTGTAAAACGTTTACGTAAAACATTTACTCGCTCTACATAAAATACCTGACTCTGCAGGAAGTTCAGCTGCTCCTCCTTCACCTTCTCACTGTGCTCCTCTCTCCTCAGCTCCGCCTTCATCTTCACTAGCTCCTCCTGCAACAGCTCCTTCTCCCTGCGATCCTTGTCTGTGATGACCAGGACCTCCTCCTTGGTCCTCAGCAGCTGCTCCTGAACCTCCTTCTTCTCCCTTCGTTCCTTGTGCACCTCCTCTCTGAGAGCAGACACCTCCATCTTCATCTCCATCTGTACCTCCTCCCTCCTCCCACGCTCCTCCTGCATCTGCTCCTTCTCCCTTCGTTCCTTGTGCACCTCCTCTGTAATGACCGTTACCTTCTCCTTGATCTTCTCCAGCTGCTCCTGCACCTCCTTCTTCTCCCTTTGTTCCTCCTGTACCTCCTCTCTGAGAGCAGACACCTCCATCTTTACCTCCTCCCTCCTGCTTTGCGCCTTCTGGATCTCCTGCTTAAGATTGGTCACCTCCTTCTCAGTTGTCCTCAGCTTCTCCTGAATCTCCTCCTTAGCTGTGTTTTCCTTCGTTTCCTCATCTCTCCTCTTCCTCTTCTCCTCCTGTACCTCATCTCTCTCTCTCTGTAGCTCCTCCCTCAGAGATTTCACCTCCTGTCGTCTCCTTCTCAGCTCCACCAGGAGGCCCACCTTCTCCTCCTCCAGCTCTCTCTCCCTTGCCCTCCCTCTCTCCTCCCCCAGGAGGTGCTGATGTCTCTGTATACTCATTTTTTCTTGCTCCTCTTTGGCCTTCCTCAGTTCATCTTCTAGTTTCCTCTCCTCCTCCTCTTTGCTCCTCAGCACCTCCTTCTGTGCCAACATTTCTTTGACCTTCTGTCTCAGCTCACTCTCCATCCTACTCTTCTCCTCCATCACTCCACTAAGCTCCTCCTCCTCTCCTTTTCTCTTCTCTTCCAGAACTTTCAGTTTGTTCTCCAGTCTCCTCTTCTCCTCCTTTGTCCTCCAAAGCACCTCCCTCTCTTCTTCCAGCTCCTCCTGCACCTCCCTCACTTTCTCCTCCAGCCTTCCATTTTGCTCCTTCACCTCCATCACTTTGACGTCGAGCCTCTTCCTTCTGTCCTCCTCCATTCTCCTCAGCTCCTCCGCCTCCTGCCTCTTCTCCTTCTCTCTCTCTAACAAGTCTTTCAGCTGTTGCACCTCCTCCTCCCGCTCCTTCAGGAGACGACAGAGCTTGGTCCTTTCTCTTGTGCCGAGTTCCACATTTTCCTGCCACTCCTTCACCTCCTCCTTCAGCCTGTTGTTGTCCTCCTCATTCTGCTGAGCTCTCCTCTTCACTTCCTCACTCTCGGCCTGCGCCTCCTGCAGCTCCCTGGTCAGTAGGGAGATGTTCTCGCCTTTGTCTCCTCCCTCGCTCCTCTCTTTCTCCAGGAGAGCACAGGTTTCTCTCAGCAGCTCCTCCAGCTGTTCCTCCCTCTCCTCCGTCTGCTTCAGTTTCGCCTTCACCTCCTGGACCTCCCTTGTTCCATCAACTTCCTGCTCCTCCACCAGCCTCAGGCACTCCTTCAGCTCCTGTACCTCCTGCTCCCTCTCCCTCACAGCGCTCATCTGATGCTCCAGGCTGCACTCCTTCTGCTGCACCACCTCCTTCATCTCTTCACACTGTTCCTGTGCCACGCTCAACCTCACCATCAGGAGCTCCACCTCCTGCACCTTCTCCTTCTTCATCTCCTCCATTTGTCCAACAACCTCCTCCTTTTCATCCTGCAGTCTCTCTTTCTGTCTCCTCTGCTCCTCCTTCTCCCTCTCCACCTCTTCCACTCTGGCTCTCCATCTCTCCACCTCCTCCTCGGCCGTCCTTGCTGCACTCCTCAGTCGCTCCACCTCCTCCCTCTCCTCCTCGAGTTGAGAGATCTTATTTGTCAGTCTGTTGAACTCCTTCTCCACCTCCTCCCTCTCCTGTTTCTCTTTTTCTAATCTCTCCATCTGGTCACAGAGCGCCTCTATCTCTCTGTCCCTCTGCCTCTCCTCCTCCCTCCTTTCCTCCATCTTCACCTTCTCCTCTCTCAACCCGAGCTCTGCCCTCTTCACCTCCTCTTCCAGTTTCTCCTTCTCTCCCACCAAATGTTTGAATCTCTCCATCATGTGGCTGATGTGCACCTCCTTCTCCGTCAGCTCCACCCTCAGTCTCTCAACCTCCCTCTGCCGCTCCTCCTTCTCCTCTGTCAGTCCTTCTTTGCGCCTCCTCAGAACTTCCACCTCTCCGTCCCTCATCCCCAGCTCCTCGTTCAGAGCCTCCCTCTCTTTTTGCCAGGCTTCTTTCTCCTCCTTCCTCTCCCGCTCCTCCTCCCTCCTCGTCGTCCTCAGCTCCTCCACCTCTGCTGTCAACCTCTCCATCTTCTCTTTCAGCACCTCCCTCTCCGCCTCACTCCTTTTTTTCAGTTGCTCCACCTCTTCTTTCAGACACTCAATCTCTCCTGCAGAAAACAAACAAGTGATTCTCCTTCTCTCCAACTCTGCTTCTCCTGCAGACACACACAGACAGACAGACACAGACAGACAGAGAGAGAGAGAGAGACAGACACACAGGCAGAGACATACAGGCAGGCAGACACACACACAGGCAGGCAGACAAGCAGGCAGACAGACAGACACACACAGACAGACAGACACAGACAGACAGAGAGAGAGAGAGAGACAGACACACAGGCAGAGACATACAGGCAGGCAGACACACACACAGGCAGGCAGACAAGCAGGCAGACAGACAGACACACACACACACACTGACCCTGTAAGGTGAGCTTGGCCTGCTGCAGAGTGTGTATGTGCGTGATCAGCTGACATCTGTCCACCTCAGTCTGTGACAACTGTCTCTGCTGCTGAGACAGCTGATGATGGAGAGACACCGACACTGACCTGAGAGACACAGAGAGAGACAGACAGACAGACAGACAGATTAAGTTAAAGTTGTTTTTCTTCTTCTCGTCTTAATGACAGAATGTTAAATCAGAAGATGAATCAAACTATGATCAAACTTTAATAAACAGCTGAGGTGAGTCCAGTACCTGAGCTGGTGTAGCTCCTCCTCCTCCTCCTCTTGCTGCCGCCTCTCTCTCCTCCTCACCTCCTCCAGATCCTCCAACTGCTGCACCTCCTGCCTCCAGCTTTTCTTCTGCTGCTCCTCCTCCACCTCCTGACTCCTGGTCTTCTTCTGCTCCTCCTCCTGCAGCCTCATGATCTCCCTCTGCTCCTCCTGCTGCTGCTGCCTCCTGACCTCCTGCAGCTCCTCACGAGCTGCTGCACACTGTGAAAGCAGCTGAGGAGAAAACACTGTGTTCATCATACGAGTGAATCACATGACCACAGGCCACACCCCCTCTCTACCTGCTCCTGCTGTCGTACAGCACTCTCTCTCTCCTCCAGCACAGAGGTCAACTCTTTCTCCTTCTCCTCCATCACTCTCTCCATCTCTCGCTCTCTTTCTCTCAGCTGGTGGACGACGTCGGCCTCCACCTCCCTCTGAGCTCTGAGCCCACACACAGTCAGGATTATTTATTTATTTGAATTAAGACAATGCATATTCACCAACATGTCAGCATAGAGCAACAACGTAAGTACGCCGGAGTTAGCACAAGAGCTCATTTTCAGGTTAGTACAGAAGACGTTCAACAGGACATGATACAAAAGAATACATAAATCACAGGACATTACACTGTACAAGTAAACCATGTTACAAGGGGTTAAGGTCAGGATTGGGATTAAGGTCCGTATTAAAAAGGATTACGGTCAGGATTAAAGGTTAAAATTAAGAATAAGGAGTTCTGATTCAGTAGGATTTGAATTTAGGATTAAGATTGAATTCAGTTGATAATGAGGATTAAATGGTAGACAGCCAGGATTCCGGTTATTAAATATATAATTCAAAGATTTTCGGATTAATGTTTTCATAAATAAAACAGTTAATACTGAAGATTTTTGGGGTGGAGCTTAACTTCAGGTGGAAACTCACCTGAGCTGGTCACAGTCAGCACCGAGTGTCTTGACCTTAATCTGTAGAGAGGTGACCTCTGACCTCAGAGCCTGCAGCTGTGATTGTCTGTTTGAGAGCTCACACTCCAGCTGCACACACACACACTTTTATTATTATTTAAACTGGAACTTTTACAAAGGTCACATGGGTCGCTGTCATGACGATGGTTTCACCTGCAGCAGCTGTTTGTTCACTTCTCTCTTGTCTGACGCCAGCGCTGAGTTCAGGGCGGTCATTTTGTGCAGAGAGTCACGCCCCTCGTCCAGCTCCCGCTTCAGTGCACACTCAGACGACGAAAGACGCAGGACACACTCCCTGGACTGAAGAGAACGTGACGAGAACGTGACGAGAACGTGAAGAGAACGTGAAGAGAACGTGACAAGAGCGTGGCGATAACGTGACGATAACGTGAAGAGAACGTGACAAGAACGCGGAAGAGATCGACAAGAGCGCGGGACGATAACGCGGAAGAGTATCGTGACAAGAAGTATTTGAAGGTGAATAATAACTGA
>NW_025320999.1:0-7703 GCF_019176455.1 Solea senegalensis | reverse complement strand
AACATGCCCTGTTACCTTGAATTCACACACACAAACAGATTTGCACAGCTATTCTTGATAGGACAATTCATTGACTTTCCTGTTTAACCCACTAATAATTTATGACACAAACAGGTTAAAAAAATGACACACACACACACACACACACACAGGCATGGCCTGTTTGGTCATTAAATAAACAAAGGAGGTCAGTGTCAGCAGTGGAATCAGGCAGCTGGGTTCTGTGAGGCGAGAGTTAATCCTAATTTCCGAGGCCCACACACACACACACACAAGTAAGAGTTGCAGATGGAGTGATTCATGACTTTCACACAAACGTGTCACTCTTGTGCCATTTTTCATCCACCTTCACAAGAGCCAGCATTTGTTGTGGCTATGGCGTTGTTGCTGGCGTTTTCTTTTTTTATTAGCATAAAATCATTTGATTTTTTTCCCCCTCCCGTCCCCTCCCCTCTCCTCCCTTCCGTTAATCGTATTCCACTTCTGCATTGGCTTTGATTTCTATGTAGATGGAGCTGTGTTGATAAGGAAGGGAACTGCCCGGGAGAAATGAGGCAGAGCGATAAGATAAGGCAAACAGTTCCCCCATCCACACAAACAAAAAAAGACAAAGAGGAGAGTCATCACCCCACATGGTGCCTAATCTCCATTCAATCCCGAGATTAGTGCAGTCAAAATTCATATTGCCGCAGCACTGCCGATGATTAGTCACCTCCGAGAGGAGAGATGGTTAACTTCCTCCCCCCTCTGGAGCATCCTTGGAGAGACGCCTGATCAATAACTAGTTCCTAGTTAGGACGACAGTCTTCTTTCGGGATCACAACACGACATGTGCTTCAATGGTGAAAAACATAATGCGTGTTACACACTCTGTGCCCGTGTGTCCTGCACTTCAACACAGTGCAGGGGCCTTTCAGCTGTATTCTTGACACATGGAAACAGAGACAGAATGAGCACTGTTTGCTATGCTAATGGACTGTTTAATCAAGTCCGATCGTATTGTCAGAGCAGGACGTGGGTGATTAGTGTTCAGAGAGGCCTGACGTCGAGGAGTACCACGTGACCCTTGACCAGAACTACTGCGACTCCTGGAAAGTCCCGCTCCTTTTATCAATCTCACCCCAGGCCACTTCATTTCCTGCAGTGTTGCTCATGATAATGTCCTCGGACATAAGGTGGCAAAATAGCACATTCATTATTTTCGTCAAAGGAAATAAACAAATGGTTTCAACCGAACATCATGAGTAGAAGATTGACTCAGGTGTGACAGGCCAATAATGGAAAGATCTGGGTTTGTGTTAAGAATTAAATGGTTCATAATCCTAAAACTGCATCAAAGATTAATAAAAAAAAGTCTAGTTCTTAATAGTAAACTAAACTAATTTAAAATCTCATTTCAAAAGAGGGCACTAAGAAATTCACAAGAGCTACAATACAATGCTTTCTGTTTTGATTGTTCTAGCATATGAAATGTAATAAAATTATTTTGTAATATAGTTTTATAAAAAGGAAAATTACAATTTAATAATTATTTAGTGCCAATTCACCTGTCCTTATCACTCACCTGTCCTTACCTGTCCTGATCATTCACCTGTCCTTATCACTCACCTGTCCTTACCTGTCCTGATCATTCACCTGTCCTTATCACTCACCTGTCCTTACCTGTCCCTCATACATCCTCATGCCTGTTCCTCAAAATTCAGCCAATCCCACCTGTCCTTATCCTACCTGTCCCTCATCATTCACTCCGTCCTCATCATTCACCGTCCTTACTACTGAACTGTCCTCATCATTCACCTGTCCTTATTACTGACCTGTCCTCATCATTCACCTGTCCTTATCACTGACCTGTCCTCATCATTCACCTGTCCTCAACATTCACCTGTCCTTACCTGTCCCTCCCCCTACCTGTCCTTACATGTCCTCATAATTCGCCTGTCCTCAACATTCAGCTGTCCTTACCTGTCCTATCATTTAATCGTCCTTACCTGTCCCTCATCATTCACCTGTCCTTACCTGTCCTCATCATTCACCTGTCCTTACCTGTCCTCATCATTCACCTGTCCTTATCTGTCCTCATCATTCACAGCCAAAGTTTCCAGTGCAGTCATACGCTTGTAAAACAAACAGGTTTTTTTTAATGCTTTTATTATGCCACATGTTTATCTTTATTTGTGCCTTTGTGTCCTGATGCTCTGCTGGTGTTGCAACTTGTTAAAAAATGAAAGCCACAACAACAGCTCATTAATTCTGTGTTGCCGCCAGATGTCATATCGTGGTCATAAAGATCCCTAAAACTAAATGTAATCAATGGATACTGCTGCTGCTGAATGTATAAACACTCATTTGTGAAAACAACACCCTTAATTGGTTCTACATTGAGATGTTTTACTGGATGAAAGTGTGAATGCTTCACTCTCTGCTAATGCACGAGGGACTTCATGAATATGTCTGAATGCGATACAGTGGTATCATCAGCAGTGAACTGGTTTCCATGCGTCTACAACAGAAAACATCCCTGACCAAACATCTGACACATCTGAATTTTACAGGTTTAAAGTTTTCATAGTGCAGTAGAGTGGATACACACAGAGCTGAAGCTTAAGCCCGTGATTAAAGATTTATTAGCTGCCGACCCTGAATCAAAGCAGATGGGAAAAAGCAAAATGATCAATGGCAGGTGCCAGTTCACATTTTGGGAGGGAAATGTAACACATTTGAAGCATTAGGTGAATTTTCCTGACGCATTAACACAGTGTGGGTCCATCACAGCTGGACACGACGACTGCTTCAGACATGAAGGGCAGAAAGATTTATTTTCTGCAACTTTTCCTGACACTCCCCCGGTAATATTTCTGGAAACTGATGGCACTTATTTGGGATGTGAAAATCAGTCATTTTCTGCCCCTTTCCATATTCTTACGGCCCCCACAACAAATTGTCAGCTGGCAGCGTAGACTGATGACCGACCAAGTG
This sequence comes from Solea senegalensis, assembly GCF_019176455.1. NCBI lineage: Eukaryota > Metazoa > Chordata > Actinopteri > Pleuronectiformes > Soleidae > Solea > Solea senegalensis. The sequence continues at coordinate 4,727 of NW_025320999.1, read as the reverse complement.
CATTCTGCATAACTTTAGTCTGGTTTTAACGTTGAAAAAGGAAAACCAGAAGACGGACAGACTCTTGCTACATTATTATCGTGTCTCCTCGTATTCTCGTATTCTGCACGTTTCTTAGTATAGTGGTGTTTTGTTTTTCATGTCTGCGGTGACATTCCCATGATGCATTCCACGTCACGACTGAGGAGGCGAGAGGGACGAAACATGCAGCTTCTTACAGTCGGACGATGGCTGAAAACACCACGAACTGAAGAAAAAATTGTGCGGAAAAATAAACTTCACAATCATATTTCATTCAGGATTTCAATTCAGGATTCAGGTTGTTGGTCTTTGAAACAGGGGAAGCTCATTTCAGGTCCAGTTATTTATACATAAGTTCTGCAAACGAACAACTAGAACAAAGGAAAAACTGAAATCAATCAATCCACACAGGATTGAGGCAGAAAAGGCTCCGCTCTCGTGTTTGTTTCTGCCTTTCAGACAGTTCCTCCAATCGTCACGCAGAAGCCCAGCATTTTTCGCCCGCCCACTGCTTCATCGACTCCCAGGGAAGCCGAGCTTCCGTGGAAGTGACATTTTTGACACATTTGTCCAATCGCCGTCGAGCTCATTGCAGTGAAAAAAACCTATTCTGTGTTGTCCGAGAACAGTTGAAGCTGAGCTTCAGGTGGTTTTTAATGCAGAGGCATCTACGGGAATACGGAAAATCACGTAAGACGGTCCGCCATCCGCGATAAACAGCTGTTCCGAACAAACTCGTGACACGTTCTAATCGCGTTCTAGCGCACGTTTGGTATTGAAATGTAAATACAACACAGTACATATTTGATGACATTTGAAAGGAGGCGGAGCTTCTCTTGCTGTCTTAGTGCAACCGCCTCTGTTGTCGCAGTGTTTTGGTAATCGAAGTTACACAGTGGAGCTTTAACAAGCTTTTCAATCTTTAAAAAAAAAAACAATCTCACACAAACAGGTCTCATTACTTGTTTGGTAAACCATGACCATGTCCCTGATGTCAAGTCAAACCAGTGACTCTTTGTACTTGTGGGTACCATGGAAACATAACACAACATCCAATGTGTCAAAGGGGTCTTTTATTTTGTAGCACGCACACACACACACACACACACACACACAAGCAAACGCATGCTTTACTGGCTTTACTGTGTGTGTGATCTTTCCACCCACACGACTGTGATCAAATTGTCATCGGGGCCCGATGACAAAGACAGTGTGACAGTATGTGATTTATTGTGTCAGAAGAGAAAGTAAAAAAAGGGTAATTGGGGGGTAAGTGCAGGAAACAAAGTTTGCAGGTGTCAGCGTAACTTTGTCTGTCATCACAAGACTATGATGAATTTATTCATGGGTGGGTGATGCTGCCAAGTCAAGGACAAACACCATATAATTATCCCATAAATTTAGTAAGTGATTAATCCCAAATTCCAGCTATTTAATTAAAATATGCAAATTGACTGCCATCACCGTAACTTGCTATGCACTAAGCAGAGAAACAAAGTTTGACTGGGGTTCGTCATTCTTTTTGTTAACTTGTCTACAAAGACATTGGCTTACACACACACACACACAAACACTGCTTTGCACATTTGCACTATAATACTTCTGCTGAGCACATTTAGGTCAAACAGTGGTGACTCAATGATACCTCTGATAGCGTCGCTGCCAAACTATAAATACGTCATTATCATGAACTGCCGAAGCAGACGGAACAAAGGGGACTCAAATGCAGGACTCGGAACCGCGAGATCAGTCTGTAGAGTTTAATTCCAGGCAGGATTTGATACGGGAGGGTCAAGAGATCAGGCAGGAGTTACAGAAGCGTTGGGCAAAGAGGCAAGGTCAAAAGGGCAGGCAAGGTTAAAAAACACTTTGAAGACAAGACTATGGCTGTGAAAAAGAGGAGTGCTGGAGCGTGGGCTATAGACCCTTGAACTGGCTGAATATAATAGGAATATAGAGGCAGTGCTTGATTAGGGAGTGATAGAATGCAGGTGTAGTAGACACAATCAAGGGATCCAGGTGCCGCGCCAGCAAAGGAAGAGGCGGGGTAGGGAACCTGGAAACAGAGACAAGGGTAGTGATTTCAAAGAATAATAGCAGGAAGCAGACATGGAACATGAAGGGAGAAACAAAACAAAACACTTAATGGAGGTGACAGATCGCGGCCAGTACCAGGGGCGGCCACAGAGGCTGAAGTGGCGTCAGGGTGGGCGGCATGAAAGTCCCGGATGAGGGAAGGGTCCAAGATGAACCTGGAAGGAACCCAGGAGCGCTCCTCAGGCCCATAGCCCTCCCAGTCCACAAGGTACTGGAGCCCCCGGCCCCGACGACGAGAAGACAGGAGCTTCTTAACGGTAAACACTGGGTCATTGTCAATGAATCGGGTGGGAGGAGGGGGCTTGGCCGGAGGGACGAGAGGACTAGTCTTGACGGGTTTGACGTGGCTGATGTGGAAGGTGGGGTGGACCCGCATTGACCTTGGTAGTTTGAGCTGGACAGAGACAGGGTTGATCACCTTAGTGATAGGAAATGGACCGACAAACCTGGGAGCAAGCTTCTTGGACTCCACCCGAAGAGGCAGGTTCTTGGTTGATAACCACACCACTCTTTGGCCGCTGTGATAGTGTGGGGCAGGGGTCCTCTTGCGATCCACGGCAGCCTTGTAGGATTTGGACTGCCGAAGGAGGTTCTGGCGGGCCCGCTCCCAGGTTCTCTTGCCTGGGCCAATGTGGAGGGCACAGAGGACTCAGAGTCTGTGGAGGGGAAGAGAGATGGTTGGTAGCCGTGAACAATGTGGAATGGGGACAGACCAGTGGATGAACAGGGGAGTGAGTTGTGTGCCATCTCCACCCAAACCAGTTTTTGGGACCAGGTTTCGGGGTCCTGGGAGGCGGTGATGCGGAGGCCCGTCTCCAACTCCTGGTTTAAGCGCTCCGATTGGCTGTTGGTCTGTGGGTGGAAGCCTGATGAGAGGCTGGCTGTGGCCCCAAGAAGACTGTAGAACTCCTTCTAGAAATGTGAGATAAATTGGGGTCCTCTGTTTGAAACAATGTCCAAAGGGAAACCATGTATCCTAAAAATGTTATTCAACATGACCTCCGCCGTTTCTTTGGCGGAGGGGAGCTTCTGCAGGGGAATAAAGTGAACCATTTTCGAGACTCTGTCCACCACCATCAAAACCACAGTGTTACCATAGGACGGTGGGAGTCCTGTGACGAAGTCCAGGGAAATATGGGACCAGGGGCATTGAGGGATTGGCAAAGGCCTGAGTTCTCCTGACGGTCTCTGATGAGAAGCTTTGTTAGTTGCACAAACAGAGCAGGCATTGACATAGTCAGTGACATCTGAGACCATCTTAGGCCACCAAAAACGTTGCTGTATTACAAACAAGGTTTTCTTTATACCCGGATGACAGACAGTCTTGTTTGTGTGGGCCCAATGGATCACTTCCCCCCTGAGAGCCTGGACCACAAAAAGCTTGTCCGCAGGGCAATCAGGAGGCACAGTGACACCATTGGCTGCCGCCTTAACCTAACTCTCTATCTCCCATGAAAGAACTGATATGAAGCATGTCATGGGAAGGATTGTCTTGGGTTCAGGATTAATTTGGTCACAGGTGAATATACGGGACAGGGAGTCAGGCTTGAGATTTTTGGAACCTGGTCGGTATGAGAGGGTAAAGTTAAAGCGGCTGAAGAATATTGCCCATCTAGCTTGCCTTGCATTTAGCCTCTTAGCTGATTTGAGGTACTCCAGATTCTTATGATCGGTCCAGACCTGAAATGGCTGGGAGGCTCCCTCCAGCCAGTGTCTCCACTCCTCCAGGGCCACCTTAACTGCCAGCAGCTCGCGGTCACCAATATCAATATAGTTTTGTTCAGCAGAAGTGAGTTTCTTGGACAAGAAGGCACAAGGGTGTAGTTTACCATCTTTGGAGCAAAATTGGGAGAAGATCGCTCCAACACCAACGTCTGAGGCGTCTACCTCTACCACGAACTGCTGGCTGGGGTCCGGGAGGATGAGGACAGGGGCGGAGGTGAAGCTCCTCTTAAGGCTCTTAAATGCAGTTTCACAGACAAATGGTCTGTGTGGAGAGGAAAATTTGTGCAGGAGTGAGGCAATGGTGCTGTAGTTACGAATACATTTTCTGTAAAAATTAGCAAACCCCAGAAACCTCTGAACCTCTTTACGTGAAGTGGGAGTGGCCCAATCTGCCACTGCTGAAACCTTCTCAGGGTCCATCCTGACCTCCCCCTTGGCAAGCACGAACCCAAGGAACGAGACCGAGGGGCTGTGAAACTCACACTTCTTTGCTTTCACGAACAGCTGGTTCTGGAGTAACCGCTGAAGCACAGTGCGGACATGGAGGGTGTGAGTCTCCTCATCGGGGGAAAAGATCAGGAAGTCATCTCGGTGCACATATACAAAAACATTAAGCATATCGCGAAGGACATCGTTTACCAAGTTCTGAAATACCGCTGGTGCATTTGTTAAACCAAAAGGCATAACCAGATACTCATAATGTCCAGTGGGAGTGTTGAAAGTGGTCTTCCACTCGTCCCCCTCTTTGATCCTGACAAGATGGTAGGCATTACGTAGGTCTAGTTTAGTGAAGATCTTTGCCCCCTCCAACAGTTCAAAGGCTGTGGAGATGAGGGGGAGGGGGTACCTGTTCTTGATGGTGATAGCATTGATACCACGATAGT